>NW_023637601.1:439502-525547 GCF_015220235.1 Choloepus didactylus
CTATGGCTGAACCTGTCCCCAGGCTAAACCTGAATGCCCCACAGTTACATAAGCCCTGGGCCCCAGCTTCCACTTGTCTATATCACAGGTATTTGGACTCCAAAGTTTGGCCCCAGCCTCCTCCCATCTTCTTTGGAGGCATTTGGACTCTGAGCCATGCCCCATCTTCTGCCCATCTACCCCATAAGTATATGGGCTCCAAATTTGTTCCCAGGTTTCCAACTGTCTACCCCACAGGTTCATAGGCTCCACTTGTCTACACAACAGTTATATGGGCTATAAGCTGAGTCCCATGCCTCTACCCCTATACACTGTAGGTATATGGGCTCTGAGCCGGATGCCAAACTCCATCTGTCTACACTGTGGATATATGGGCTCTGAGCTGTGGCCAAGCCTCCACTCATATGCTCAGAGGTATATGGGTACTAAGCCAATCCCCAGGCTCTTCATGTCTACACCACGAGTACATGCACCCCAAGCTGGTTCCCGTGCCTCTACCCATCTACACAGTGGGGATATGGGCTACGAACAGGCCCTAGGAATCCTGCCTATACCAGGTTTATTTGGACTCAGAGCGAGGCCCCAGTCTCCAACTTTCTACACCACAGATTTATGGGCTCCTAGCCTTGCCCCATCCTCCACAAGTTAACAATTTGGGAATATGTGCTCCAAGCTGGGCCCCAGCATCCACAAGTCTAGCCTACAGGTATACGGGCTCTGAGCTGGGCCCCAGCCAAAACCAATCTAAATTTAGGGAATATGGACTCTGAGCCAGGCCCTATCCTCCACTTGTCTACGTCAAATTATATGGACTACAAGCCAGGCCACATCTTCCACCAATCTACCCAAGAGCTTATGGACTTCAGGCTGGGCCTTAGCTTTCACCTGTCTACCCCAAAGATATATGGGCCCCACGTTGGGCCCCAGCCTCCACATGTCTATACTTTGTGGATATGGGCTCCAAGCTGGGCCCCAGCCTACACCAATGTACACTTTGGGGATATGTTCCCTAGGCTGGGGCCCAGCCTCTACCCATCTACCCCACAGGTATATGGTCTCTGATCTCACCCCAACCTCCACCTGTTTATCCCAGTTATGAGGGCTCCAAGTCAGGCCCCAGCCTCCATCTGTCTACACCACATGTATGTGGGCTCTGAGCCAGGCCCCATTCTACACGTCTACTCCACAGGTATATGGCTTCCAAGCTAGGCCCCACGTCTCCTACCCATCTGCACTGTGGGGATCTCGGCTCTGATCTGGGCACCAGACTCAGACTATCCACACCATATTTATATGGGCTGGAAGCTGGGCTTGACGCCAAACCTGTCTGATCTGGGCTCTGAGCCAGAATGCAGAATGCAGCCTCCGCCTGTCTGTACCACAGCTGTATTGCTCCAAGCTGGGACCCAGGACTCTACCATCTACACAGTGGGGATATGGGCTCTGAGTCAGGCCCCCAGACTCCACTTGTCTACACAATGTGTATATTGGGCTCCAAGGTGGGCCCCATGCCTCCTCCTGTCTACACAAGAGTTATTTGGGTTCCAAGCCAGGCCCCAGTCTCTGTCTACTGTACAGGTATATGGGTTCCAAGCTGGTCCCCTGACTCCACTTGTCTCCACTGTGGTTTTATGTGCTCCGAGCCAGGCCCCAACCTTCACCCATCTACACTGTGGATATACGGGCTCCAAGGTGGTCCACACTCTCCACCAGTCTACTCACTGGTATATGGGCTCCTATCCAGACCCAAGGTGCCACCCATCTACATTGTGGGAATATGGTCTCCAAGTTGAGTCTCAGCCTCCACCTGTCTATACCACAGGTTTATGGGCATCACACTGGGCCCCAGACTATACCCATATGCACCATGGGGATATGGGTTCCAAGCCAGGCCCCAGCCTGCACCCATCTACACTGTGGGAATATGGGCTCTGAGCTTGGCCCCAGCCTCCAACAGTCTACCCCAAAGTTATTTGGAATCCAAGCTGGGCCACATGCCTTCACCTGTCTACACCATAGTTATTTGTATTCTGACCTGGGCTCTAGCCTTGACCTGACAACACCACATGTATATGGGCTCAGCTATCAGCCCCAACTTCCACCTGTCTCCAAGCCAAGCCACAGACTTCCACCATCTGGGTATGTAACTCTGAGCTGCACTGCAGCCTCCAACTGTCTGCCCCAAAGTATATGGGCTTTATGCAGAATCCCAGGCTCCTGCTGTCTACAACACATGTATATGGACTCCAAAGCTGGGACCCAGCCTACATCAGTCTACTCTGAAGCAGTCCCCAGCCTCCACTGCTCTATATTATGGGATTTTTGGGTTTCCAACCCAGCCCCAATCTCCACATATCTAACTCACAGATTATGGGCTTCAAGCTGGATTCCAGCCTTACCTGTCTACAGTACAGTTATATGAGTTATATGTGGTCTAAGCTAGGCACCATGCATCCAACCATCTACCCTGTGGGGATATGGGCTCTGAGTCAGACCCAAGCCTCCACCTGTCTACCAAAGGTGTATGGGTTACAAATTATACCCCATCCTCCACCTGTCCACACCACCATTATATGGGCTAGAAGCTTGGCACCATGCCTCCACCCATCTACACTGTGGGGATATGGGCTGAGCCAGGCCCAAGCCTCAGTTTCCTGCACCACAGTTACATGAGCTCCAATTCAGCCACACCTACACCCATCTATATTATGGGGATATGGGCTCCTAGCCAGGCCTTATCCTTCAACTTTCTACCCCACAGGTATATGGACTCCAACCGGGCCCGTCTACACTGTGGGAACATGGACACTGAGCTAGTCCCAACTTCCAACCATCTACCATGAAGGTATATGGCCTCTAAGCTGGGCCCATGCCTCTACCTGTCTATGCCACAGTTATTTGGATTCCAAACCAGGTTTCAGCCTCAACCTGTCTACTCACAGCTGTACGGGCCCTAGGTGGGCCCCTGCCTCCACCTGTCAACCCTATAGGTGTATGTGATCCAAGCTAGGCCCCAGCCTCTGTCTATCTACATTTTGGCAATATTGGCTCTGAGCGATGCCCCAGCATCCACCTGTCTACCCCACAGGTATCTGGTCTCTAAGCTGGGCCCCAGAAAAAACCCATCCACATTGTGGAAATATGGGCTCCAAGCCAGGCCCCAGCCTCCACTTGTCTACACCAAACTTATTCAGGCTCTGAGCTAGACCCCAGACCAAACCCATCTACTCTGTGGGGATATGGACTACAATCCAGACCCAGAAGTCCACCTGTCTACCTCACAGGTATATGGGCTCTGAGCCAGACCCTAACCCTAACCCTGTGTATCCCATAGGTATATGTGCCCCAGTCTCTACCCATGTACCTGTAGGGAACTGGGTCCGAGACGGGACTCATCCTCCACCTATCTACCACTCAGGTATATGTGTTTGAAGCTGAGCCCCAGCCTCCACCTGTCTACACTGGGGGGACACGGGCTTGAACCAGACCCTGGCCTCCACCTCTACCCCACATGTATATGGGTTCCCAGTTGGGCCCTACCCATCCATGCAACTACACTGTGGTGATATGGGCTCCAAGCTAGGCCCCATGCCTCCACCTGTCTAAACCAGTTATTTGTGCTCTGAGCCTGGCTCCTGCTTTGACCTGTCTACACCACCAGTATATGGGCTCCAAGCCAGGATCCAGCCTTTACCCATCTACAATGTAGGGTTATCGTCTCCAAGCTTGGCCCCAAACTCCAATTTTCTACACTGTAGTACATGGGCTCCAAGCTGGGCCCTACCCCTCCACCTGTCTACACTGACGGCATATGGGCTCACAGCAGGCACCAGCATCCACCCATCCACAGTCTGGTCATGTGGGCTCTGAGCTACGACCTAGCTTCCACACAGTTACTCCACAGGTATCTGGGCTCCCAGCCGGGCCCCAGGTCCCACCTGCCTACCCCACAGATATATGGCCTTCAGTCCATCACAGCTTCCACCTGTCTACATTGTGGGAATATGGGTCCCTAGATGGGCCCCACTCTCCATCTGTCAATATTGTGGGGTTAGGGGTCCTGAGCTCGGCCAAAGCCTGCAGCCATCTATACTGTGGGGATGTAGACTCCGAGCCAGCCCCTAGCCTCCACCTGTCTACCACACCGGTATATGGTCTCCAAGCTAGACACCATCCTCCACCTGTCTAGACCACAGTTTATATGGGCTCCAAGCCAGGCCCCAGGCTGCACCTGTCAACCCTACAGGTATGTGGGTTCCAAGGTGGGCCCCACACTCCACCCACCTTCACTGCAGCAATATTGGCTCAGAGCCATGCACCAGCATCCACCTGTCTACCCCACAGGTCTATGAGCTGCAAGCTGGGCTCCAGCCTCCACCTGTCAATACCACAGGTATTCAGGGTCCCATTTGGGCCACAGCCTACAGCTGTCTACACTGTGGGGAATATGGGCTCCAGGTTGGGCTGTAGCCTCCCCTATCTACCCCATAGACATATGGACCCTATGCCAGGCCCGATACTCCACCTGTCTACACCAGATATATATGGGCTCCAAACTAGGCCACAATCTCTAAACATCTATACGGCGGAGTATGGGCTCTGAAACAAGCTGTAGCCACAAGCTATGTATACTGTGGGGATATGGGCTCAGAACTGGGCCCCAGTCTCCACCAGGCAACCCCACAGGTGTGTGGGCTCCAAGCTGGACCCCATGCCTATACCTGTCTACTCTGTGGGGTTATGGGCCCTGAGCTGGGCCCCAGCCTCCACCTCTCTAGCCCAAGGGTATATGAGCTCCTTGCTTTGCCACCTGCCTCAACCTGTCTACACTGTTGGGGTATGGGCTCAGAGCTGGACACTAGCCTCTACCTGTGTTCCCCAAAGTATATGGGCTCCAAACTGGGCCACATTTTCCACCTTCTACACTGTGGGGATTTGGGTTGTGAGTTGGCCCCAGCCTCCACCTGTCTGCCCCTCATGTATATGGGTTCCAATCTGGGCCCCATGCCTCCACCCATCTACAATGTGTGGATATGGGATCCAACCCAGGCCCAGCCTATATCCAACTGCACTGTGGGAATATGGGCTCTGAGCTGGGCCTCAGCATCCAGCCATCTACTGCACAGGTATATGAGCTCCAAGCTGGGTTGTACGCATCCACCTGTCTACACCACAGTTATTTGAGCTCTGAGCCAGGCTCCAGGCTTGACCTGTTTGCACCACAATCGTATGGGCCACAAGTCAGTCTCTAGCCTCACCTATCAACCCTACAGTTATATGGATTCCAAGGTGGGCCCAAGCCCCCAACATCTACATTCATGGGATATGGGCTCTGAGATGGGCCACAGCCTCCACCCATCTACCCCATGGGAATATGGGCTCCAAGTCTGACCCCAGCATCCACCTGTCTTCATTGAGGAAACTGGGCCCTGACCTGGGTCCCAGCCTCCATCTGTCTATATTAGAGGTATGTGGGTACCAAGCTGGGCATCAGCTTCCACCTGTAAGTCCTTCAGGTACATGGGCTTGAAGCTGGGCCCTACCTTCACCTGTCTACACCACAGGTATATGTGCCCTAAGTGGAACCCAAGTCTGCTCCTGTCTACTCCATAGGTATATGGGATCCAAGCCAGTCCCTAGGCTCCATCTGTCTACACTGTGGGTATATGGGCTCTAAGCTGGGTCCACCCTTTACCTGTCTACCCCACAGGTACATGGGCTCCAAACTGGGTGCCAGCCTAAAACAATCTGCAGTGTGGGTCTAGGAGCTCTGAACTGGGCCTAACTTCCACCTGTCTATGCCATAGTTATATGGGTTCCAAGCTGGGCCCCAGCCTTCACCTGTCTACACAAGAGGTATATGAACTCAAAGCTGGGCCCCAATGTACATCCATCTACACTGTGGGGGTACAGACTCTGTGCCGGGCTCAAGCCTCCACCTATCTACCCCACAGATGTCTGTACTCCAAGCTAGGCCTCATGCTTCCTGCTGTCTACACAACAGTTATTTGGGCTCTGAGCCTGTCCCCAGCCTCCACATGTCTGCATCATACATATATGGGGTCCAAACCAAGCCCCACACCACCACTGGTCTTCACTGTGGGGATACGGCTCCGAGCTACACCTTAGCCTCCACATCTCTACCCAACATGTATATGGGACCAAAGCTGGACCCTAGCCCCCATCAGTGTTCATTGCATGAATATGAGCTCCAAGCCACACTCCAGATTATACCTGTCTACACCACAGGTATATGAACTTGAAGATGGGCCCCAGCCAATGCCTGTCTACACTTTTGGGCTGTGTTCTCTGAGCCAGGCCCCAGCCCCCAACCATCTTTACCACATGTATTTGGGTTCCAAGCTGGTCCCCATCCTCCACCCATCCACACCACATTTATTTTTGCTCTGAACCAGGCTTCAGCATCAGCCTAACTTTGCCACAGTTTTATGGTTTCCAAGCCCAGTCTTCACCAGTCTACACTGTGGGTTTGTGGTTCTGAGCCAGACACCAGCCACCACCCACCCACCCCACAGGTATTTGCACTCCAAGCTGAGCCCTGCCTCATCCTGTCTACCCCACAGAAAAATGGGTTCCAAGATGGATCCCAGCCTCCAACTGTCTACACCACAGGCACATGGGCTCTAAGCCTGGCCCTAGCCTCCACCTTCTACATTGCATGAAAATGGGCACCTTGCTGTGCCCCAGCCTCCACCAGTCTACATTGTAGGGATATGGGCTTCAAGCTGTGCCTCATTTTCCACCTGTCTACACAGTGGGGATTTGGGCTCTGTGCAGGGACCCCAGCCTTCACCTGTCTACACCCCAGTTTATGGGCTCCAAGTGCAAACCCATGCCTCCATCCATCAACATTGTGTGGATAAGGGCACTGAGACAGGCCCCAGCCTTCACCTTTCTAGGCCACAGTTACATGGGTTCAAAGCTGATCCACAGTGTCCACATGTCTACACCACAGTTATATGAGCAATGAGCCTGCCCCATGTCCCCACCCATCTACCTTGTGGGGATAGAGGCTCCAACTGTGTCTTGCCTCCACGCTTCTAGAGTGTGAGTATATGGGCTCTGAGCCAGCCCCCAGCCTCTATCTGTCTCTACCAAAGGTATATGGGCTCCAAGCTGGGCCCCAGCCTCCACCTGTCTACACCAGAGTTATATGAGCTCTGAACTGGGCCCCTGGCTCCATCTCTCTGTCCCAGAGGGATAAGGGCTCCAATCTGGGCTTCAGACTCCAGATGTCTACCCGACATGTATACGGGTTCCAAGGTGGGCCCCATGCCTCCACTTGTCTACACAGTCTGGATTAGGATCTGAGCTGGGACCCAGCTTGAACCACTATGGGAATATAGGCTCTGAGCTGGGCTCTGGTCACAAGCCATCTACTCTACATGTATATGGGCTCCAATCTGGGCCCAGCCTCCACCCATCTACACTATGGAGGTGTGTGTCCAAGCCTGGCCCCAGCCTCCATTTGTTACCCCACATTTATATGTGCTCCAAACTGGACCCCGGCCTCCAACTCTACCCCATAGGTATACAGGCTACAACATGGACCCCAGCCTTCACCTGCCTAACCACAGGTATAAGGGCTCCAGGATGGGCTCCCTGCAGGAGAGGGGAGTTTCCCACATGGCCAGGGCAGCCCAGGGTGCTGTGCTGCTCAGATTCCTTTCCAGCCTGCAGCATGGGCTGGGGCCTCTCCCCTGCTGAATGGCTTTGTCACCTGATGTGTCCTCTTTCAGGGTGACCCTGATGTGTCTCCACATTTCTACCAGACCCCCAAACTCCAGAAAAAAATCAAACAGCAAAAGACAAGTGGGCTGCACATATCTATTCCTGGCACCCTCTGTGGCATGGTCCCCTGGAGATCAGGATCAGGGGAGGGTGGCATGTGCTGCGGAGTCAGCTGTACCCTGTGGCAGAGGCCACATTCTGTGATGCCCCTGGTGACCAGGCATGGGCCTGTCCTCTTCTTGATGGCAAGGAAACCCCAGGACAGCAGGCAGGGCTGGGTGAAACCCCAGCCTCCACCTCTTGCAGGAGAAGCAGCTGGGTGTGGGGTTCAGGGTGGGGGCCTGCTGCCTGTGTGGAGGGTGGGCTGGGAGCCTGTGCCAGCCCCTGTGCCCACATCTGCGATCGCCTAGTTCATGCTTGGTTTTAACCTTTTATAGGTGTGTATGTTTGTGACTGTGTGTGTGTGTGTGTGTGTAGTATACACTCTGCTTGATGCTCCCAAACCCACTCCCCAATGGTTAGGAAGGGTGGAGTTTCTAAGTCTCTAAGCCCAGGGGGCCACTGGGAGCATCACCTGGACCAGGAAAGCTTCTGGCCATTGAGTTGTTGGAGAGAAGCTGCCCTCCTTGCAGGGAACAGTAGGAAAAGGCAGAGATTCGGGTGACTGTTCAGAGTCGAGTTCAGGAGGTAAAGGGGGTTACCTGCTCTGTGCAATCCTGTAGCCATGACTGGGTGGCCATGGAGTTCTTGACATGTGGCTCCTTCCAACTGAGATGTGCAGAGAGTGTAAAACATGCATGGGATTTCCAAGAGTTAGTGAGACAAAAAATGAATGTAGAATGAATATTGAATTAACTTCTGCATTGATAACACCTTAAAATGATAAAATTTTCGATATAATGGGCACACCAAGGTCAAAATATACAAAATAGCACACTGTGGAGTTGCCCACTTCTCTCCACAGCACCCAGCTCTTCTCCCCCAGTGGCTGTGGCAGCCCCAGATGTCCACGTTCCAGCTGCGTCCAGGCAGGTTCAGCTCATACACAGAGGCCCTAACACTGTTCTGGGCTGTGCCCCTTAGGCTCCTTCTGGACAAATGCAATTTTTTTAATTCTAATTTTGAAAGGTTATAACTCAGGAAGCTGCACTGATAGTATGGAGGGCCCCTCCCCCTACCTTCCCTCAGTGTTAATTCCAATGGCGTAATTAGTTGTACAAGGGAAATACTCCCTTCTGGGTTGGGATCCTTCACACACATCTGTGAGGAGCATGTGCCAGCCTCTACCCTGCCCTGGTGCCCTCAGCTGGGTGGTGCAGCCAGTGCCCTGGGTCCTCCCACCCTGGTGCTGACACCCTGGTCCCAGTAATCCTCAGTCTTGGTCTCACCAGTGCCCCACCCAGTTCCACCCTTGTCCCCCTGATTCCTGGGTCCCACCCCCCTCGGGCTCACCCTGTACCCCTGGCCCCCACCCTCACCCACCCTGTCACCCTGAAGCTGCAGTCCTCTTGTTCTCTGCAGTCTGCACAGCCTCACCTGCCTGGAAGGGCAGAGGGTGCACCCTCCTCAGCCACTCAAGTAGCCATGGTCCCCTCAGCATCACCTGCCATCCCATCATGCTCCATCATCATTGCCTTGTAGGGGATGCCAGGCCTGGGGTCCACATGCTGTTCATGGGAGAATTGCTGAGGACTGTTGATGGGGTGAAAGATGCCAAGTCCTCTTCTGTGTGTTTCTCATCCCCCTGCTTCCAGCCAAATCCACCTGTGCAGAGAGAAACAAAGTCATGCCTCCCCCCCTTTCTGGATTGCTACATTCCAACACTCAGGGTTTGGCAAGAACTGGCCTGGAAGCTGGTGCACAGGCACAGAAGAGAGGGAGGGGTGGTCCCTGATGCCATGTGCACATGCGGGGGTCCTTCTCCACACAGGCCCCTGTGCACAGGTGCAAGCTGTCCTGCTCTCTGCCCCTCTGCAATGCCGAGTCCCTGCCTATTGTCAACCTTGGGGCCTGGGCTCCCAGGAAGGCAGCTGGGAGCCCTGGGCTGGCCCCTGGCCTGTCTCCTTCCTGACTCCCACAGGCTGGGCCACTCAGAATTCCTCTTTCCACACCTTAGTCATCTGTGGCCCCCTGGAGCTCAGCACCCTCCCCCTCATCACCCCACACAGCAGGATCTGCTCCCCATCCAGTTCAGCCCCACAGGACCTCCAGCCTGGCTCTTCTCTGGGAGGGGAGGGGTGTCTCCAGCCAGCAGACAGGATGGCTACAATGTCCCTGTGCATCTCCTGGACCCCTGCTGTGGAATGGACACACTGGAGGACTGACTGTCACCTCCTCCATCGGATGCCTCCAAGATTGGGCAGCACAAAAGGTCCTCAAGCTAGCAAGCACCTGGTAGAGGACTTGGTGAAGCTTTATGCATTTCCTGTGAGATTGGGTTGGGTGATCAGGTGGCTTTACCAGCTCTGAGCCCAGGGCCTTGCATGCACACCCCACAGCTTGTACCCACAGCATGGGCTGCTTCCCAGCATCAACACAGGCACAGTTGAAAGTAGAGGGCTGTGGAAGTCACCTGCCTGAAGGTGGACAGTGAGAACATGGATGGGGAGAAACTCTGTCCTGGGTGGTCTGACCCCAGGCTTTATCAGGGCTGCATCTGCTGACTTGGGACATCTTGATCCCACAGGAGCAGAGTCATATAAGGTGGGGGGGGGGCAGGGACATGCTTGAGCACCTCCCTGTGCTGGTGCCATGCTCAGGAGTGGGACACAGAGGCACCGGATAAAGCCAGGGTGACCCTGTGCCCCTCCTGGGGAAGGGCAGGCAGGAATCTGATGAGCACACACCAGCATCACCCCGGGTGTGATGAGGACACAGAGGAGGAAGCTGTGGGAGGTGGGGGGTGTGTCCTAGTGCTGGGGCCAGGGAGGAAATGACAGAGACACGAATGACAGCAGGGCTGGCCAGGGGGTATGAACACCCAGTTCCCAGAACTGGAAAAATGTCATGGTGGCTGAGGAGGAGGGATCTTGGCAAGTGTGAGGGGGTGAGGAGCCCCTTCCCGGGAGCCCAGCAGAGCTTTCCCTGGAATGGCAGTGATGGGGCGGCTGCTTCTCCCTGTCAGATCCTCTGTGGAAACCCTGCAGAGCCCCTCTGCTAAAAGTTCATCACATTATCACTGCAGGGGGTCAGGGAGCCAGGGAGACATTGCCCCCTTAGCCTGGCCTGCAGACCCCAGTGAACTCCTGCTGTTAGGGGGAAGGCATTGAGGCAGGAGCTGCTTTCACACCCCCGGAGTGCTCCCAGCCCAGCCCAGGAGGCATGAGTGTGACTGGTCCAGACATGCATTTCCTGAGCGCAAGGCCCCTCCTGGTGTGGGAGCCTCCCCAGCACCCACCTCTGCACTGGGCTCTCCCCTCCCCTGCACTGGGGTCTCCCCTGCCCTGAAGTTCTCAGTCCACAGACCCAGTGTCAGAGCCTGAAGCTCCACCAGCAAAGGGAGTGGGGGCAGCACTGGCAGGTGAGGGGTGAGCATGTTCCCCATGGAGACCCCAGACCCACCTGCAGTGAGTTGGTCATGGCTTTGGGCAGGGGCAGGACTCTGGGCTAAACCGCACCATGGTACTGGGAGTCCCCCTCCCTGCCCCATCCCAGAGCCCTCCGGGTCCCTGAGGAAACGTGGTGGTGGCAGCTCCCCAGGCTGCCCACAGTCACCTCAGGTGAGGCCCGAGTGCTGGTCACCACCCCCAACCCAGTGGCCACATCCAGGACAGACTGAGGGAGGCGGGGGCTGCACGGAGGGAGGATGGTGGTGGGGAAGGTCCCCTGGGCAGGGGATCAGCAGGGCACAAGCAGGGGGCTGGGGGGTGGAGGGCGCTGACGTCACGGGGGAGGGGAAGGTGACCTCATGGGGAGAGAAGGTGGTGATGTCACAAGAAGCAAGCTGAGTTCCGCCAGCTGATTGGTGGGTGGGTTTGGGGGCGGGGCCTGGACACACAGCAGTTGCCAGGGCCTGAGGCTGAGCAGAAAGGCTGAGTGAGCTGAGATGGCGCCACTGCTGCTGCTCCTGCTCCTTCTGGCTGACCTGCTCAGGTCAGTGGAGGGGTCCTCCCTCGCAAACACATCCCATACCAGGAACCCCACCCAAACAGGGAGGTCCCCCTGGATGGCATCCTCCTTCACTCCCCATTTTGGACCAGGGAATATGCCAACCTGCACTTGATGTCCCATGGACCACCTCCTGCCTGGGGAAACCCAGTTCCAACCATCCACCTTTGAGTCTCTGATGAGCCACCAAGAGCCTTGGACCCACATTCGATGTCCCTGGGTAGATCAGCCACCTGCACAACCCCTGTCCCAACGATCCAGCTTCAAGCCCACAGTGATCCACCAGCACAAAGATTTTTTTTTTTGGAAACTAAATCCATTTTTCAGCCTGTTGTTTAAAAGCTCTGTAAATTTTGTTGAAGGAAAGTAAGAAATTTGGGACTTTGTCTTATCCTTTCAGCATCCCTCTCCATATCTTAGTTCATTGTCTTGAATGGGGGAGTATTAATATGACCGACCACTGTTCTGTCCAAAATTAGCCTGCCTGGAAGTTCTTTGACTATTGTCCTGAATCATATCTTGTACTCTATTCACTTCTTTCTTAGGACACCTGAATTATCTTTGTCTACCTCAATAACTAGATCTCCACTGACTTATCTGCATGAGGTTGTATTTTCTTCATAAACTTCAACCAAACATATTGCAACAGATCAAATGCAGAATTAGATCAGAGTCCAATTGCCTTTATTAAAGCAGAGATTAAAGATATTTGCTGTAATTTATAATGATGCCTCACTTCATAAACTTTTTTGTAATTTTGGGAAATGATGGATTTCATAAAAATGTTATTTATATTTAGATGTGATGGTCTAGTGTCATTATTCATAATTTAATTGTTAAGTAAGTATTTTAATTTTTCAGTTCTAATTAATACATTAAATATTTAAAGCTATAACTCCCATAAACAAATATTTGGGGGGTGTTATAGTTAGGGTTCTCTAGGAAAACAAAATCAACAATAGCTAGCTATAAATGTAAGCAATATAAATATAAGACATATAAGAATATAAATACAAAAATTATAAAAGTATCTCATGCAAATATGGGTGTGCACAAATCGAAATTCCATAGGGCAGGCAGCAAACTGGCAACTCCAAAGATGTTTGATGAACTCCTCAGGCAGCAACCTGCAACTTTGATGAACTTGTTCAATGAACTCCTCAGGAATGAACTGTCAAATTTGATGAACTCCTCAGGAAATGCTTCACTGGTTAGCCAAAGAAGAAATGAAGGTCCTCTATCTATCTCACTTAAAAGTTTTCAACTGATTGGATTAAATCCAATCACTCATTGTGGAAGACACACCTTTTCTTGATGTAATCAGTCACAGCTGCAGCCAATTGATTGATGATTTAATAAATTAGTCTTCTGGTTTATTAACCAGCCACAAACATCCTCACAGCAGTGGTTAGGCCAGTGCTTGCTTGACCAGATACCTGTGTACCATCACCTGGCCAAGTTGCCACATGAACCTAACCATCACAGGGGTCTCTATCATTTTTAAGGATATTAATGGTAATGAAACCAGAATTTTTAGGTCAACTGGCCTAGGAATGTAGCTCACAAAAAATAAAAACAGCAGTTTTCCCTGAGTGGTCAGAAGTTTGGTAAAGATACTTTCTTCTTATGTTGTTATCTTGTTATTGAGTGTTGGGCAGACCCCCTAACCCAACCTGGGATATGACACCAGGAATGTTTAGCACCCTGCAACAGGGCTATATCTCTCTACTATTCTCAGCATGTTTCCTGAAGTTTTGTATCTAAATCAGTCACACATGTAAATATTCCTTTCTATCTTTTCCTTGGTAAATATCTGTTCCCTTATTTCTCTTTTGATGTCTCATTTTGTGGGCATCCCTTCAAAAATAGTATTTGATATCAAGGGTTATGTCAGCAACATGCAGAGCTCTTCAGCTAGGTAAGGAGTATAGAGAAATCCAAGGCAAATGTAAAACCTGAACCTGGTTCTTACAGGAGGATGAGGGGCTCAGGAAGAATCTTTCCTTGGGGGCCTCTCCAAGGTGAAACCCAGGAGTTCCACCCCTGGCTCCAAACCAGGCCCACACCCCCAGCCTGCTGGCCTCTGAACTGGTCGTCTGCTCTGCCACTTCATTACTGTGGTCTTTGTCTGGACAGTGATGCTGCATCTGAGAACCTGGCTTAGAAGCTAGAGGAATAACATCCACAGAGGTCTAGAAAGGTAAGAGATGCCCTCGTAGCTTCTGAACAGAGAGCAGAGGTCCCCTGTCTCTGTAACTGAAATTTCCTCCCCAGCGCCCCTAGACCTCACATTGAACAACTACTGAGGTGACCTTGACATCCTGCCCACCCTTTTTTGAAGTCCACAGATCTTAAGTTCTTGGAAGAGTGGTGTGGGCAGAGATGCTGAAAGATTGTCCTCAGGAGTTTCTCACCCCCAAATTCTGTAACTCCCCACATTTCTATTAGGGTCAGGTAGGGGTGCATTTCCCCATTCCTTGAATGACCCAAAGTCCATATTAAGTATTTTGATGCCACATCTCTCTTAAGAATCTCCCTCAGGCCAAGTTGAGGATGGAAGAGATGCTTCCATGGAAGTAGCTGAGCTCAGAGCCCAGGTTTCCATTTTCTCTCTGCGTTTGGAGAGAACTGGACAGAGGACAAACCCAGTGTCCTCCTCTGTGCAGACAATGATGCCCATCTGATGAGAGACCCTGGCAGGGAGACCTAGGCCAGTGGGATTTAGCCCCATTTACATAACCCCAGAGCAGAGCCAGCCAGGGGGAGTCACTTAGATTTTCCCCTCTCCAGAGTGCGCACTCCATGGGCTTCTCCTCAAGTTTTGCTCTTCCAAGGCCTTTTAAAAATTTTACACTTATTTTACACTTATTTAAAGGGGGGGCAAGGGAAACACCTGATTATTTGTTCATAAACATTTCACATCTCTTTCCATTCATAACAGTGGACTTACATGTATGTAACAAAATATTACATTTAAACATTCTGGAAATTGTTCTTTATTTCACAAGTTGTTCTCCTCATAACTATACACTGTTCATTTTTACACTTTCTGGAAAAGATTCAACTTTAAATAGTAAAAAGTATTTTTCAAGTTATATTTAAAAGTTTTATTTTTTAACTTGCTTAATGTTAAGACATTTCCCACTTGGGTGCAACATCTCTTCTCTCTCCAGCTTTCTTATATAATTTTCCAAAACAGACATCTTCTTGAGACATATTTCATAATTTAAAAATTATAATAAATCGACAATGTTTCTTGTTGAGGGATCTCATCTGAAATTATTTATTCTCACAATTTCACCTGGGACTGTGACAGGGTAGGCAGGTGGCTTTCTTGACATTAGCCCAGGTTTTTCTTCCATAATTATTAATTAAGATACTAATCAGTTGACTTTAAGATAAGGAGATTATCCGGGTAGCCTTAATTTAACTCCATTACCATTTTAAGGCAGAATGTTCTCCAGCTGATAGTAGAAGGGAAGTCCGATTCCACACAAAAGGAGAGCAGTCTTTAGGGGCTGAGAGCAAACTCCAGCCAGGAAATAGTCCATAATAAGGACTGTCATATAATGATGAACCTTATTATATAGTGAGTAGTCAGGCTGACTGGGTCAATACAGTGTGATCCCATGAGCTCTTGAAAGCAGGGATGTTTGTCCAGCTGTCTGCAGAAAGACACAGCAGAGAGAAAAGGGTGAGAGGGTCAAAGGCAAGAGGTACATGGTCTGCATTGCTGGAGGACCCCATGGAAAGCAGTGGTGAAAGTGGTGGAAGCAGGCAGCCTCTCGAGTCAGGAATGGGCCACCTCAGTCCTGCAATCACAGGGAACCAAAGTCAGCCGGTGACCTGAACCAGCTGGGAAGAGGAAGTTCCCCTGGGGCCTCCAGGTAAGGCTACATTCAGCTGACACCTTGATTTTGACCTTGCCATGCTTTGAGCACTAGAGCCAGTGGAACCTCCCTGTATTCCAAAATCAGATTCACAAAAATGATAGATAACAAATGAGTGTGTTTTCAAGCCAGTGTGTTTGTGTAATTTGTACAATAGAAATAAAATATAATCTATGACTGTAAAACATGTTTTAAAATGAACAAAATAAATGCAATAAAGTTTCTGAAGACACTGGCATCAGGCAACACCATACAGTGTTCCCATAGTAGTGGGGGGAAATGAGATGAGGATTGCTTTGATTTTAATTTTAAAGCCATTTTTAAGCTTCATGAAAAGACTACAATTTCTCAACCTACTGAGTGGGGAAGGGGTGTCCAGCTGATGGACTTGGGAGCAAAGCTCTTGGCACCTCCACCCTGACCTGGGCTCCCCTATTCCTCATGCTCCTTGCTCACTGGGGAGGTGAGACACCCCATTATTGTTTCATGGGTGCCCCCTTCCTTGACTCCCCCACTGGCTCACCTAGAGACTTCACCTGAAATCACAGTTTTCCTTTTCTAATTCAGGTCCTGTGCTCCATCTGCCCTGTCTCAGCCTCCCTCAGTGTCCAGGGCTCTGGGACAGGCAGTCACCATCTCCTGTGCCAGGAGCAGCAGCAACATTTTGACTTGTAACCAGGTGTCCAGATACCAAGAGCACACGGGCACAGCCCCCAACCACTCATTTATGATGTCAGCAAACAGCCCTCAGGGATCCCTGGTGGCTTCTCTGGCTCCAAGTCTGGGAACAGGGCCTCCCTGAGCATGTCAGGGCTCCAGCCTGAGGACAAGTGGATTATCACTATTTGTCCTGGGAGAGCAACAGCATTCACACACAGTGGTCCAACCAAGTTCATGGGGAAGGAAGAGGAAAACCTCCCCAGAACTCAGGGTCTCAGGGCTTCACACCATCCATGGGGCCAGTGATTCCTTCCTGCTGTCCATTGTGCTCTTCACCCCAGACTGCAGGTGCTTCAGCAAAGGGTCCCCCACACCTGCTGTCTCTCCTCAGATGACATGGGGAGTATCACTTGGCTCCCAGGGGACCTGGGTTAGAAAAACAAAAGTGACCCAGTGATCCATGTGTTAGTTTTCCATTGCTGTGTAATGACTCCCACAAGCAGATGCCTGCGAACACCTCCCTGTATTAGGTCCCGGATTGCCTGGGCCAGGGGCCTGGGCCCCGCTTGGCTGCCCCTCTCTGCTCAGGGACTCACCAAGGGGTGAATCTAGGCCCTGGGGCAACTGCAGCATCCTCAGGGGGCCCAACTGAGGAAGAATCTGCAGGGCTGCCTCGGGGTTGTCTCCATGGGGCATTCACAGCAGGGGCCTCTGCTTCCTCCTCAGCCTGCTCAGGAGTCTCATAAAACAGCCGAATTTAGAGAGAGACATCCCAGGACCTTTGCTGTATTTCATTGTTTAGAAAAAAGTCTCAGCTTCTTTCCAGATTTGAGAGGAGGGGTGCATCTCCCACAGCCTGTGAACAAGGACTGTATGTTTGTGTTGGTTTGTTTTGATTTCAAATTCAAATCCATTTTTAAGCCTCCTGTGAAAAGACCCTGCACATTTTTTAAAACAGTTTTATTGTGAAATTTAACATATATAACCTAATAGTAGTAAACGTCAAAGTACGATTTAATACAACTTCAGAGTGTTGTAGGTTCCAGCTCCGCAGTTTCAATTCTTTCCTTGTGAAATATAAAATATATACAGAAAAGTAATAACTTTCAAAGCACAATTTAATGGGTAGGTATAGAGCAAATTTCAAAGAATGTTTTGGGTTACATTTCCACCATTTCAGTTACTTCCTTCTAGCTATTCTAATACCCAACATCTAAAAAAAATTACACAAAGATTCAGTATTCATAATCCTTTGTTAAATCTCACCTTGTCTGTTGCTACCCCTTCCTCTGGTTTAATCACTTTCTCATACTTCTGGGGTGTCAAGGCAGTGACCACCCTAACTTGTCCCCTGGGCAGGGAATCAGCTGGGCAGCCCAAGGGGGCCAGTGGGGATGGAGGGCGCTGACGTCATGGGGGGAGGGGAAGGTGACCTCACGGGGAGAGAAGGCGGTGATGTCACAAGAACCAGGCTGAGTTCCCCCAGCTGATTGGTGGGTGGGTTTGGGGGCGGGGCCTGGATCCAAGGCAGTTGCCAGGGCCTGAGGCTGAGCAGAAAGGCTGAGTGAGCCGAGATGGCGCCGCTGCTGCTGCTCCTGCTCCTTCTGGCCGACCTGCTCAGGTCAGGTGAGGGGTCCTCCCTCGCACACACACCCCATAACAGGAACCCCACCCAAACAATGGGGATCCCCTGGATGGCATTCCTCTTTGCTCTTTTTGGGCCAGGGAATCCACAGACCTGCACTCGATACCCCATGTACCCCCTCCTGCTTAGGGAACCCTGTTCCAACCATCCACCGTTGAGCCCTGCTGATCCACCAGCAGTCATGGACCTGTACTTGACGTCACTTGGAAGAGCTTCCACCTGCACAACCCCTGTCCCAAATGTCCAGCTTTGAGTCCCTGATGATCCACCAGCAGCTGGAACCCACATTTGCTGACCCTTGGAGCACCTCCCACCTGTGGAACTCCTGTCCCAACCATCCAACTCAGAGCCACCGCTGATCCACCAGCAGTCGTGGACCCACACTCGATGCACTTTGGATGACATCTCACCTGCAGAACTCCTGTCCCAACTGTCCACTTTCAAGTCCCTGCTGATCCACTAGAAGTTGTGGAACCACACTCACTGCCCCTTGGATGAACTCCAGTGTGCAAAACTCCTGTCTGAACTGTCCACCCTTCAGCCCCCACTGACCCACTGGCAGCCACGGACACACACTCAGCAAACCTTGGATCACCTCCCACCTGAGGAACTCCTTTGCCAGTCATCTAACTTAGAGCCCCCACTGATCCACCAGCACTCATGGATCTACATCTGATGCCCCTTGGATGACCTCTCACCAGCAGAACTCCTGTCTCAACTGGGTCTGGCCCCAAGCCTTGGCTCCCATGGCACTGCCAGCCCTTCTGTGCCCCCTGACAAGGTCTCCATCTCTTCCAGGCCTGGAGCTCGTGAGGCAGCCATGTCACTGCTGTGTGACTGGGCTGGCCTGGCCGTGCCCGAGCATGGGGTTGGGACCACTCCATGCCACTACACCTGGCCAGGAGCTGCTGGGCCCCCAATCCTGTTCTTTTCTGGTCTCCCTGGACTCTGGGAACCCCCCACTGCCTTCTCGTTGGCCTCCATCCTTCCTGGTGTCCTTGGCTACTTTGCCTTTTCTTCATCCCAGCTGTGCCCAGAGCCACCTGCTGACCCCTTCTCTTCTCAACCTGCACTCACATCCCAGGTGCTAGTGCCCCTCCTCCAGGCCATCTGCAAATCCTGCCAGGACCACCTCAAAGTTGTAGAACAGATCTAACCCCCCTTTCACTGCCTCCACATCACATACAGGGGCATCTCTGCCTGTGCTACCAAAAAACCTGAACTGGCCATCCTACCTTCATCCTCACACCCTGGAGCCTGTTCCTCCAAGGCCACCAGGTAGTCCCACTCTTGCCCAGTGGGCCATGGCAGCTGTGGGCAGGAGTGCCAGCTGCCATGCATCACCCTCTGTGGAGCAGAGGCTGTTGGCTCTGCACCCCTGTCCCCCACCTGCCAAGCTTCTGGTGCCTCCCTCCGGCCCACCTGTCAGCACAAGACTGGAGGGGATGGGCCACCATGAAAGCCAGGGTGCTGGCCCTTGCTCCCCCGGCCCCAGCTCCTTCCCTGGGCTTCTCACCCTGTCCTTTGCTAATTCAGTGAACAGGGTGGTGTGAGCCCCTCTCTTTGGCCTGGTGTTTCACAAACTCTGGGATGACTTGTCTAGTCACCAGCTCAGGGTGACCATGGACACCATGAGTGTGACCCCGGTGGTTGCCAGCATGGCATCTCATGGAAAATCTGCTCTGCCTTTCTGTGGGGAAGGCCCTGTGGGCAGGGGGCAAGCTGCCCATCCATCACATGAATCAATTACTGTTTGCTTTGGGCAGACTGGTCCTCAGAGAACTGAAGTGCAAATGCATGCCTGTGCTAATGGTGATACTCATGTCCCACAGCCTCTGCTTTGCTGCAAGAGGGGGTCAGGCCCAAAGCTTTGGGGATGCTGGGCTCCCTTCCAGGCCTGGTTCCATGACACTGTGGCTCTCCCTCCCCTGGACCATGGTGGAGGCTGTAATGTTAGCCTGCAGGGCCCTGGGTCCTGGGCAATGCTGGACTTGCTCTGCTGCCCTGAGCCCCCATGGCTGGCTAGCCCCTGTGAGGCCAAGACCTGGCTCCAAGCATCCTCTGTGAATCTAGATTCAGCCACCTAGCCAAGTTGACACATGAACCCAACCATCACAGGGCCTAATGGTCTTCTTGTATATTCTTCACAAGGTTTTTCACTTTTAGAGAGCAGAGATGCTAAACTTTCTTTTGTCCCATATTCCCATTTCTTGGTTCTATTCTCTTTTGCTTTGGGTATGTCAGTAGGAACTGAACTTTTGAATGTCCTTAAAGGGTGCCCTTTATTGATAGTTTAGCCAAGTATAAAATTCTAGATTCATTATCTGTTTCCATTAGTACTTATAGACACTGCTCTGTTTTCTTGCAGCCAAGACTGATAGGTAAAAGCCCAGTGTCAGTGTATTTCTCACTTCATAGAATATAATTTATGTGGTGTTGATGTACATTTTACTCTGGAAAACTTTTGTCCTATTGCTTAGGTCTTGATCTGTCCATTAGACATTTTTCAGAAAGTGGTGGGTCCCTATAATCTAAAGATATGTGTTCTGTTCTTTGACTATTTCCTCCTCTCTGTTGTCCTTTTCCTCTCCTTTAGAATTTCTGATAAATGGAATTTGGACAACCTGGATATACCCTTCAGGCCTCAACTTTTCTCTCCTTTCTCATCTCTTTTTCCATTTTCTGTCCATTCTAGGATTCTTCTTTGACTTTATTTTCCCCAGCCTGGTTTTGTGTCATGTTCATTTTACTCTTCAGCTCCTCCCCTAAACCTTAAAATTGTTTTTTCATATTAATTTCTAAAAACTCCTTCTTGTTCTGTGCTTTTCCTTTTTATCACATTACACTGGTTTTCTTGTACTGGTTCCACATTCACTCAAATCTCATTGTAGACGATTCTACTTCTAATTATTGTTAATGCTATAATGATTTTACTTTTCCCTAAATTATTTCTGTCCCCTCAGGATCCAGTGTAGAGTATATTTGTCCAGGGCCCTCCCTATCATGGCTCTGGCTTTCTACAAATATCTGGTGCTGCTGTCTGTCAGATTATGTGTGTATAAGGACAGTTGGGCAGGTGGGTAACAATTATGGGTTACCTTGGGCACGCTGTAGACCTGCAGGCTTCCCGCTTGACTGGGAGGGATGATGGAAGGTTCTGTGCCTTGGGTGGGGCATGTGGACTGATGGGCCCCCTGGAGTGGCTTAGGAGCTGGTGGGCAAGGAGGTGCCCCACCTCTGCCAACTGTGGCAGCTTTACCCTGGGGAAAAAGGTTCCACTCCCAGGGGCACATGATCTGTCTTTTGACTTTTGTGTCCAGGTGGCTGTGCACAGCCAAGGGCCTCCAACTCTGCCCTGCTCAGCTTCTCTCCCTGACTCTGGCCTCCTTCCCATAGCAGGGGGCTCTCAGCCATTTTTTGTGCCATGGGCTCCTTGGTAGTCTGGTAGAGCCTAGGGGGCCGATTGTGGAGTAAAATAAAAATATAAAAGATTACTAAGAAAACCAGTTGTCTTGAAATACAGTTATCAAATTTAAAAAAGCATTTTGATATAATGCTGTTTGCTTCTTTATTAAAACCTTAAAAAGGTCTAGTGGCAGGACTAAGAGGGACAGTAATTTGGAGTAACATTGAATATAAACATGCTGAGAAATGCACAACAGCTGGGATGGGCTATGAAAATACCTGCAATTTCTGCTGGTGACAGTCACAGTTACAGCTAAACTTTTGTGGCTTATTGCCTACATGTGTCATTGAAGGTAAGTGCACATTTGGGTAGACACATGCGAGAAACACCCATTTTCCCCCCCCACCTTGGCGGATGCACCGCAGCCCTCCCTGCCTTCCAACGGCATTTCTCTAAAGGCTTTGGCCTGAGCTGCAGTTGCCAGACAGCCACTGTCTGCAGCAGGGAGAAGCAGGAGCCAACTCACCCAGCGACTGTGAACAGGCTCTTCCCCCAGAGCCGTCCTGCCTGGAGACCCCGGCCGGGCCTTTGGGTGCACTGCATTGGGAGGGCCTCTGGTGGCTGCACAGGTTGCTGATGGCCATCCTTCCGGATTCCCAACACCATTATGGTTGGGATGTTTTGAGAAATGTCTTTGTTGTCATTTCAAGTAGACCCTGGGCATCTCCTCTGAGGTCTGTGTGGGTTTTTTTCCATCTGGGGGACCTTGGCTGCCACTTGAACTGTCTTTCTGATGGCACAGAGAGCCTCCCAGGCCTGCAGGGCCCCTCTGGGTGCCAGGCCCATGGCTTTCCATGTCCTTGGGTGTCTCCTTGGAGGGTAGAAGCACCACGTGCCTGTGCTCCCAGAGGGCATTGGGCCTGCGGGAGGCTCAGAGGTCTTCCTGTTCCACCTGCAGAAAATAAAATCTTGAGTCATGTTTCTCTTTAGGAACTCACTAACTCTTTTCTTTAACACTCTTTACAAAAGGATCTTCCAAATTGTTAATTGTTAAAAGACTCCCTGGTGGGGCTGGGGGAGGTGGGAGGAGGCATAACTGCTTTGGGTGCATGGGGTTTTATTTTGTGTAGTGAAAATATTTTGGAATTCAGTAGAGGTGGCAGTTGCACAACATTGTGATCCTACTAAATGACACCAAAACACGGGCTTTAAAATTGTTGACTTTATATTATTTGAATTTCCCCTTGATTAAAAAGAAAATTCCCCTGTTGAATTTAGAATATTTTTCAATTTTCAAAATGCCAAATGCTGTTCTTCTTGCCAGGAACATGGCTAACATTTGAGGTGGGCTTGTTCACCTGGTGGAGGCCCCAGTGGGGTCTGGGCATGTGTATGGTGAGGGGCACCCCCACATGGCCCCTGAGTCTCCAAAGTGGGTGGGGCTCCAGGAAAGGGGTGGAGACAGCACTCTTGGGGAAGGTCAGCTTTTGAACCTCTGCAGGGCAGTTTCCTGAGGTTGGTGCCTGTCAGGCTTTCCTGTACATGTCTCAGCAGGAAGGACGAGCAGCTTACAGGAAGTGGGGTGCACAAGAGGAGAGGGTTGGCCCCGCATTCTTTTTTTGGAATGTGATTTTATTGAAATATATTCACATACCATACAATCATCCAAAGTGTACAACTGTTCAGTTTTCTCATATAGTTGTGCATTCAAAACCACAATAAATTTTTGAACATTTTCATTACTCCAAAAAATAAAAGTGAAAATAAGAATAAAAATAAAAGAGAACACTCAAAGCATCCTATAACCCTCCTCCCCTCCATTTTACTTTTAAAAAATTTTTTTAAATTGAAACATATTCACATACCATACAATCATCCAAAGTGTAAAACAACTGTTCAGAGTATCATCATATAGTTGTGCATTCATCACCACAATTTTTGAAATTTTCATTACTCCAAAAAATAAAAATAATTTTAAAAATAAAAGTAAAAAGAACACCAAAAATGTCCCATACCCTCCTCCCCTTTATTACTCATTTACTTTTTGTCCCCATTTCTCTACTCATTTTTCCATACACTGGGTAAAGGGAGTGTGAGCCATAAGGTTCTCACAATCACAAGGTCACACCATGTCAGCTACATAGTTATATGAGCACCTTCAAAAATCAAGGATACTGGATTGCATTTCAACAGCTTCAGATATTTCCTTCAAACTATTCTAATAAACTAAAAACTGAAAAACGTTATCTATATAACACATAAAATTTATCTCCAGAATGACTTCTCAACTCCATTTGAAATCTCTCAGCCACTGAAACTTTGTTTCAATTCTATTCCCCCTTTTGGTCCAGAAGGCTTTCTCAATCACATAGTGTAGGGTCCAGGCTCATCCCTGGGAGTCATGTTCCACATTGCCAGGGAGATTTATACCCCTGGGTGTCATGACCCACATAGTGGGGAGGGCAATGAGTTTACCTGCTGAGTTGGCTTAGAGACAGACAGACCACATCTGAGCAATAAAAGAGGGCCTCTGGGCATGACTCTTAGGCACAGTTATAAGTAGGCTTAGCCTCTCCTTTGCTACAGTAACAAGCTTTACAAGGGCAAACCTCAAGATTGAGGGCTTGGCCTACTAAGCTGGTGGTGCCCAATGCTTGTAAGAATATCAGGAATTCCCCAGATGGGGAAGTTTTGTATTTCCACATTTTTTCCACAGTCCCTCAAGGGGGCTTTGCAAATACTTTTTATTCTCTGCCCAAATTACTCTGGGTTGTATTGGGGCTTATCACTAACCTGTACAAACAAGGTCTCCCTCTCTAGTCAAGATTCCATGTAATTATGGCATTTGAGTAAACTGGCCATACAAGTTAAATTATATAGTGTGCTATAGAAAATATAGGTTTTGCACCATATAACCATCTCTTCCTTTGGTCCCACACAGAAGTCAATGCTTCAAAACATGGTTAATATCATCCTCTACCCCTGAATTTGATCTACCCCAATCTCAACCAAGTCCATTTCATTTATATCTCCAATTGAGGTCTGATCTCCTTTTCAGCCTCTTTAGCAGTTGATTCACGGGGCAATGCTGACACTCCCAGCTGCTGAACTCTTGCTCTGAGTTCCAGGTGCCACACAGACACCCAAAGCTCCAGGGACTGACCATGTCACACACAAACATGTCAGAATCTCAAAATTCAGAAATAACTGTTAAAACTCATGAATAAATTTGACTGCTGTAAGAGCTTACAATCTAGGAACCTTTATATAAGCCTTCCACTTCTAGCCCATGCTCCCAGATTCAATTCTCAGAGTTTACACATTGTTATTAGTCCATTTTAGTGAGGCATTATAATGTTTGTCTTTTCATTTCTGGTTTATTTAACTCAATCTGCTGTCCTCATGGTCCATTCACTTTGTTGCATACCTCATAACTTTATTTCTTATTGCTGCTCCCTCATGCAAAAACATTCTTATGTTTGTACATTTAATCACACTCATTGACCACTCTAGGCTTCACTAAATTATACATTCCCAGTCTTTATCTTCTGTCTTTCCTTCTAATGTCATACAGACCCCTAACCTTCCTCTTTCAATGATATTCACAGTTGTTTGTTCAGTGCACTTAGAATGTTGTGCTCCTATCACCCAGTATTGTGCTATCCATTTCTAGATCTACACAATCAATCCTTGAGAACATTCTATACTCCTTCAACATCAAAAGTCTGATCTCTACCCTCTTTCTAATTCCTGATACCTTCATTTCCACACTCTTCTCCAAACCTCTTTCTCCTGCCTTTTCCCATCTGTCTGTACAACTCCCTTTAGTATTTCCTGTACAGGAAGTCTCCCGTTCAGAAGCTCTCTCAGTGTCTGTTTATCTATAGATATTTTTAAACTCTCCCTCATTTCTGAAGGACAGTTTGGCTAGATATAGGATTCTTGGTTGGCAGTTTTTCTCTTTCAGTGTCTTGAATATGTCATGCTATTGCCTTCTCCTCTCTTATGTTTTCTGCTGAGAGATCTGCACTTAGTCATATAGAGCTTCCCTTGTATGTGATGGATTGCTTTTCTTTTGCTGCTTTCAGAATCCTCTCTTTGTCTTTGACATTTAAAAATCTGTTGAGTATCTTGGAGTAGGTCTATTTGGAACAATTCTGTTTGGGGTGTGCTGTGCTTGGCCCAGCATTCTTGTCTCAAAGGCATCTTCTGGGGTGAGGGGCTGCCAGCAGCAGGCACAGATCTCCACCCTTTGTGGCAGGGCCCAGCAGAGACAGGCAGGGGCCCCGAGCTGAGTTCTGCCCTCCAGGGGTTACCTGACTTGGTATCCATCACCTTGGCTCTCCGAGCCTCCATTTCCCCAAATGTACTTGATCCAGCTGAGCCAGAGAGCCCTTGTGGTTCTGGCTCCCTCCCCTTCCTGGCTCACAGTAGGTGCTCAGGAAGCATCTGTGAGTGAAGAAAGCAACCTTGGGGCAAATCACAGGGGCTGCCCTCCAGGCCAACTCCAGCGACCTCTCAGCCACCCCACCCCAACCAGCCAAGGACACAGCTGCAGTCCCTGGCTTGCCTCCTGACACCCATTCCACACTCTTTGCTGGGCATTTGGGAGCCACGTTTGAATCTGAATTTGAAGTTCAACCAGTGCAGAAATGTCTTGAGGCTCCCACCAGGGTCCCTGTGCTGGGTTCTAGGGTGACCCTCTGAGTGACACAACAATGCCCCCTGCCCTGAGCCCGGACTGGGAGGAAACCGGGTTAGAGACAGAAAGCTGCCCTTTCCCCAGTGGCAGGAGGGAGCCAGCTGCAGGAAGGTGCCCACTTGTGGCACTTGGGGCAGGAGGCGGGAATGTGCCCAGGGAGCCACGCGCTGGGGAGCCAGGCAGCTGGCCTGAGGGATGTGGCACTTTGGGGCCAGGAGGTGGGCGTGTGCGGGCCCCTGCCTGAGTGTGTTTCCAGGCCCCTGTGCCTGTTTCAGAACCCTGGGCTCTCCCTCCCGAGTCCAGCTAGCCCTGAGCCCTCGGCACAGCAGCCAGCTCCAGGGCCCCGGTGCTCCCGCCTCTCCGGATCCCTGGGGTGAGGCAGGGGAAAGAGGCTCCCCGACCACTCAGGGGTTCCGAGGCACACGCAGCCATCATTGCCGCAGGCTCTGCAGGGAAGCCCCCGCGCGACTAGGTGGAGGCCGACCCGCAGGCTTCAGCTGGACCCACGGGCGCATCAGGCGGGAACGCTGCAGGGCTCCGGTTCCCCCGGATCCCCTCTGAGGTTCGGACGATGCACAGACGCCGCGGGGACGGGGCCGGGGCCGGAGCCGGGGCCGAGCCTTCACCGCCGGCCCTGGCAGCCCGGAGTGGCCGCAACTGCATCGCGCTCCAGGGCCGCCGCTTTCCCAGATGTCTGGGCCACCCGAGCGCGCCGGCGTCTGCCAGGCCGGGGCAACGGGGCCCGCGGGAGGCCGGCGCGTCATTGCCTGGAGCCTGGCCCTAGGCGGCAGCAGCGCGGCAGCCCCCTAATTCCCTGCTGGAGAGAGCGCGGGAGGCGGTGGTAGAGCTGGAGCGATCGATGTGATCCCGCGCGGCGGAACGGCTGCGCAGTCCGGCCGGGGCTTTCGGGGCTGGCCGGCGCGCTGCTCCGGGGACGCCGGGCCGATTCATGGGGCCACCCGGCCGCCCCCAACCCCCGCGCCCCGCAGCCTGCCATGGTGGCGGAGCGAGCAGCTCTGTGCTGCCGCGGCCCGAGATATTTTTTAAATCTCGGTCCCGGCACCGCCCCTTCCCGGTACCGCCCCCATCCCTCCTTGTATCCTTAAAGACACCGATGGCCTCCTGGAGTGGCGCCTCCAGTCGCGGCGCCGGCGGCGGCAGCAGTGGCGACTGCTTCCCTCGGCCAGCCCCAGCCCGTGGTCCCCGCGCCCCTCTGGCACTCGGCCGGCTCGGGGTCCGGGTGCGGGAGCCCTGGCCCTCCTGCGTCGAGCCGCGAGCCCCGTCCCAAGCCGAAGCCGCCATCCCCGAGCCCGTCCCCTGCACCAGCGCTCCACGCCCGCCGGGCCGGGCTTCGCGGGAGCCGGCGGCGAGGCCTGCGCGCCCGCACCCCGCTCCCCAAGTTGCGCTTCCCCGGGAGCAGGGCTAGGCCGCCGGGCCCGCGCAACGTTGGTTCTCTCCCTTCTCTGGGCCGTCCAAGCGCGGGGCTCCCGGGTCCCGGTGCTTGGGACTTCGGTTGCGGGCGCGTAGGGTGTCGGCGAGACCCATGCGGCTGGAGGGGCTCTTCGGCCTAGAGACCCCCGCACTGAGTTCGGGGCACAGAGCGCTCTCGCAAGAGGCTGCAGGGACCCCGGCACCCGAGCGCACTCTCGGGAACTTCCAAGCCCTGGAGTCCCCACTCCGCGTCCCCAGCGCCTCCTTAGCCTGAAGGGCCGGCGCTGGAAGGCTGAGACAGGAGGCGCCCGCCGCCTGTGGTCGGCCAGTGCTCCCTGCTTGTAGCCAAATGTCGGCCGGGTGCCCCGCGCGCTCTAGCCACGCCAACGCTGGCAGGTTGGCAGTGAAAGCCCAGCATGGAGAGGGCTGGTGCAGCCAGTGCCTGGAGCCTGATCTCATTAGCTCCGGTTCCTACAAAGGGCTTTGCCACTTCAGCTGCTTCTCTCCCTGATTGAGGATGCTGGGGGAGGTTCAAAGGCAGAGGGGATTTCAGGAGACCTGTGCTCTCTAATCCTATACCCAGACCAGGTGCAAGCCTTACCCTACTCACATCATGGGGATATGCGCTCCCAACAGGGCCCCAGCCTCCACCCACCTACCCCACAGTATATGGGCTCTGAGGCAGGCCCCAGGCCTCCACCCAACTACATTGCGGGAATATGGGCTCCAAATCAGGTGCCAGCGACCACCTGTCTTCACTGTGGGGATATAGGCTCCAAGCTGGGCCCCAGCCTACATCCATCTACACTGTTGGAATATGGGCTCCAAGCCGGGCTACAGCCTCGCCCCATCTAACCCACAAATATATGTACTCCAAGCTGAGCCCCATACCTCCTACTTTCTCTACCACCATTATTTGGGCTCCAAGCCAGTCCCCAGCCTCCACCTATCTACACCACAGCTGTATGGGCGCCAAACCAGGCCCCAAGCCCCAGCCAGTCTACACTGTGGGATATGGGCTCCAAGCTGGGCGACAGCCTCTACCTGTCAACCACACAGGTATATGGGCTCTGAGCTGGGCCCCAGCCTCCACCTGTCTAAATTGCAGGAATATGGGCTATGAAATGGGACCCAGCTTCCACCTGTTTACCCCACAGGTATATAGGTCTGAGCCAATCCCCAGCCTCCACCCCGTACACTTTGAGGATATGGACCCTGAGCTGGGCCCCAGCCTCCAGCTATCTAACACACAGATATATGGGCTCCAAGCTGGGTCACACACATCCACCTGTCTACACCACAGTTATTTTAGTTCCGAGTCAGGCCCCAGGCTCTACCTGTCTACACCATGTTTATATAGGCTCCAAGTGAGCCCCCATGCCCCCACCTGTCTACATTTTTGGGATTTGGGCTCCAAGCTGGGCCTGAGCCTCCACCTGTCTACACTGCAGGCATATAGCCTCCAAGCCTCACTGCAACCTCTGTCTGTCTTCCCCAATGTATATGGGATCTAAGTGGAACCCCAAGCTCCTCCACAGGTGTATGGGCTCCAAGCGGGTTCCACGCCTCCACCTGTCTACACTGAGAAGACATGGGCTCTGATCCCAGATCCAGCCTCTACCCATTGAAACTGTGGTGATATGGGCTCCAAGCCAGGCTTGAGCCTTGACCCGTCTACACTGTAGGGATATAGGCTTTGAGCCGTGCCCCAGCCTTCACCCGTCTACACTCTGAGGATATGGGCTCAAGCCGGGCCCCAGCCTCCAACTGTCTACCCCACATGTGTATGGGTTCTAAGCTGGGCCCCAAGCCTCAACCCGTCTACACTGTGTGGATTTTGGCTCTGTTCTGGTTTGCTAATGCTGTCATTTTGCCAAATACCAGAAATAGATTGGCCCATATAAAGGGCATCTATTTGGTTACAAAGTTCCAGTCTTAAGGCCATGAAAATGTCTAAAAAAGGCATCAACATGAGTATACCTTCACTGAAGGAAGGCCAATGGTGTCTGGAAAACCTCTGTTAGCTGGGAAGGCATGTGGCTGGCGTGTGCTGATCCCTGGTTGTGTTTCAGCTCCTCTTTCAGCTCCTGTGCTTTCTTCAAAATGTTGCTCTTGAGGTGTTTTGTCCTCTCTTAGCTTCTCTGGAGCAAACACTGGACTAGCATCTGCAAGGTGACAGCAAAAGTCTGCTTTCAGCAGCCATCTCCAAAATGTCCCTCTCAGCTGCTCTGAGGTCCTTCTGTCTGAGCTATTTTATAGGACTCCAGTGATAAATCAAGACCCACCCTGAAATAGGTGGGCCCACACCTCCATGGAAATAATCTAATCAAAGGTATTACCCACAGTTGGGTAGGTTGCATCTCCCTGGAAACAACCTAATCCAAAGTTTCTAACCTAATCAATGCTAATAGGTCTGCCCTCACAAGACTGCATTAAAGAACATGCTGTTTGGGGGGACATAATACATCCAAAACAGCACAGCCTCCGAGCTGGGCTCCAGCTTCCTCCCGTCTACAATGTGGGGATATTGGCTTTGAGCCACCTGTCTACCCCACAGGTATATGGGCTCCAATCTGGGTCACAGCCTATACTTATCAACACTGTGGGTATTTGGGCTCTGAGTCAGATCCCAGCCTCCAACTGTCTACACCACAGTTACATAGGTTCAAAGCTGGGCCATAGCATCCACCTGTCTTTACCACAGGTATATGGGAAGGTGAGCCCCAGCCTGCACCCATTTACAGTGTGGGGATATGGGCTCCAAGCCTGGGCCCAGCCTCCAACAATTTCCCCCACAGTTATATGGGCTTTGGCCTGGGCCCCATGACTCCACATATCTAGAGAAAAGTTATTTGGGCTCTGAGCTAGTCCCCAGCCTCCAGCTATCTACACCACAGTTACAATGGCAACAAGCCAGGCCCCACACCCAAAGCCATCTATATTGTGCGAATATGGGATCCAAGCCTGGGCCCAGCCTCCCCCCATCTATAGTGTGGGGCTATGGACCCCAAGTTGGGCCCCAATCTCCACCTATCTACCCCTCAGATATATGGGCTTCAAGCTGGGCCCCAGCCTCCCCTCGTCTACACCATGGGGACATGGGCTCTGAGCTGCGCCCTAGCCTCCATCTGTCTACACTCTGAGGATATGTGCTCTGAGCTGGGCCCAAACATCCATCCATTTACCCCACAGGTATATGGGCTCTGAGACAGGCCCAACCTCCACCTTTCTACACCAGTTATATGGGATCAAAGCTGGGCCACAGCGTCCCCAGTCTAGACCATGGGTATATGGGCTCAATGATTGGCCCCATCCTACACAGGTGTATATCCTGGTGTTATTGGCTCCAAGCCAGGCCTTAGCCTCCAACAATCTATCACACAGTTATATGGGCAACGAGCCAGGCCCCATGCCCAAAGCCATCTATATTGTGGGAATATGGGCTCCAAGCCTGGGCCCAGCTTCCACCTGTCTATAGTGTGGGGATATTGGCTCTGAGATTGGACCCAGCCTCCACCTGTCTACACTGTGGGGATATGGGCTCCAAGTAGGGCCCCACTTTCTCCCTGTCTACCCCACAGTTATATGGGCTCTAACTGGGCCCGAGCCTCCACCTGTCTGTCCCTCATGTATATGGGTCCCAAACAGAGTCCCACACCTCCACCCGGCTACAATGTGTGGATGTGGGATCCGACCTGGGCCCAGCCTGTACTCTTCTACACTGTGGGAATATGGGCTATGAGCTGGGTCCCAGCCTCCAGCCATTTACCACACAGATATCTGGGCTCCAAGCTGGACCACACATATCCACCTGTCTACACCACAGTTATTTGTGCTCCGAGTTAGGCTCCAGGCTTTACCTGTCTAGACCACAGGTATACAGGCTCCTAGCCGGGCCCCAGCCTCCACTGTCAACCCTATAGGTATATGGGTTCCAAGGTCGGTCCCAGCCCCCAGCATCTACATTGATGGGATATGGGCTTCAAGCCATGCCCCAGCCTCCACCTGTCTTCATTGCAGGAATATGGGCTTTGAAATGGGCCCCAGCATCCAGCTGTCTACACCAAAGTTCTATGGGCTCCATGCTGGGTCCTAGCCTTCACCTCTCTTCAGTATGGGGATAGGGGCTCTGAGCTGGTCCCCAGCCTCCATCCATCTACCCCACAGTTATATGGGCTCCAAGCTTGACAGATGCCTCCACCTGTCTACCCAACAGGTATATGGGCTCATAGCCAGGCCCCAGACTCCACTGTCTACATTGTGGGAATATGGGTTCCTTGCCGGGCCCAGCCTCCATCCATCTTCCCCACAGGTATATGGGCTCCAAGCTGGGCCCCAGCATCCATCTGTCTACACCGCAGGTATATTGGATCCAAGTTGGACCCAACAACTCCACGTATCTACACATAGGGATATGGGCTCTGGCCGGGCCCCAGCTGCCACCTGCCTATATTGTGGGGATAAGGGCTCCATGCTGGGCCCCAGTTGTCACCTGTCTATCCCACAGGTATATGGGCTCCAAGCAGGGACCCAGACTCCACACATCTATCCCATAGATACATCAGCTCCATGCTGTTCCCTAGCATCCACCCGTCTATACCACATGTATATGGGCTCTGATTCAGGCCCCAGCCTCCACCTGTCTACCCCCACAGGTATATGGGCTCCAAGATGGGCCCAAGCATCCATCCATGTATATTGCGGGGATATGGACTCCGAGCCTGTCCCCAGCCACCAACTGTCTACACTCTGGGGATATGGGCTCCAAGCCTGGCACCAGCCTCAACCCATCTGCATTGTGGAAATATGGGTGCTGAACCAGGCCCCAGCCTCCACCTGTTTATACCACAGTTATATGGGCTCCAAGATGGGTGCCCCGCCACCACCTGTCTACACAGTGTGATATGTGCTCCGAGCTGGGCACCAGCATTTCCCAGTCTGAACTGTGGGGATAGGGACTCTGAACTGGGCTGAAGTGTCCACTATCTACCTGACATGTACATGGCCTCCAAGCTAGGCTCCAGCCTCCACCCATCTACACTGTGGGATATGGGATCAGAACCTGGCCACAGGCTATATCTGTCTACCTCACAAGTATATGAGTTCCAAACTGGGCCTCAGATACCACCCGTCTACACTGTTGGGATATGGGCTCCCAGCCATACCCCAGACTCCTCCCAACTACACTGTGAATATATGGGTTCAGCCAGGACCCAGACTCCACCTGTTTACCCCTCATGTATATGGGCTCCAAGCTCTGCCCTACACCTCCAGCTGTTTACACCACAGATATTTGGACTCTGAGCCAGGCTGTAGCCTGGACCTGTCTACACCATAGGTATATGGGCTGTGAGCCATGCCTGAGCTTCCACCTAACAATGCTACTGGTATCTGGGTTCTGAGCTGGGCCCCAGCCCCACACATCTGCATTGCAGGAATACTGTCTCCAGGCCAGGCCCCCAAATCCACATGTGTACCCCACAGGTATATGGGCTCAGAGCCATGCCCCAGCCTGCACCCATTTATATTGTAGGAGTATGGGTTCTCAGATGCACTCTGGCCCCTGCCAACTATGCCACAGATATAAGGGTTCCAAGCAGGACAACCCACCTCCACCTATCTACACCACATTTATTTTGGTTCAGAGCTCTGCTCTAGCCTCGATCTGCCTACACCACAGGTATATGGGCCCTGAGCCAGGTCCCAGCCTCCACCTGACACTCCTACTGGTCTCTGGGTTCCAAGCTGGGCCCCAGCCTCCACCTATCTACACTGCAGGAATATGGGTTCCAAGATGGGTCCCAGCCTCCACCAGTCTAAATTATAGGGATACGGCTTCAAGCTGGGCCACATTCTCCAACTGTCTACACTGTGGGGATTTGGACTCTGAGCCAGACCCCTGGCCTCCACATCTCTTACACCAGCATTATCTGGGCTTCCACCCAGGCCCCATGCCCCCACCCATCAACATTAGGGGATTTGGGCTCCAAACTGAGTCCTAAATTCCACACGTCTACACTGTGGTGATGTGGGGTTTGAGTAGCGCCCAGCCTCCTCCTCTCTACCCCACAGGTATATGGGCTACAAGATGGACCTCAGCCTCCATCTACCAAACCACAAATATGGGCTTTGAGCTTTGCCCCACCAACCACCTGTCTATACTACAGGAATATGGGCTTCAAGCTAGGCCCCAGCTTCCACATGTCTACACTGTTAGGATATCAGCTTCGAGCCTGGCCCCACATATTCACCTGTCTACACTGTGGGGATATGTGCTCTAGCTGGACCCTAGCCACCACCTGTGTGCCCCTCATGTATATGGGTTCCAAGCTGGGCCCCAGCCTCCACCTGTCTACACTGAGGGGATATCACCTTTGACCCTGACCCCAACTACCAACTGTCTACCCCACAATTATATGGGCTTAATGTTGGGCCCCAGTCTCCACCTGTCGACACCACAGGTATATGGGCCCAGCTGCCTACACCAGTCTACACTGTGGGTATATGGGTTGCTTGCCATGCCCCAGCCTCCCTGCATCTACCCAACAGGTTTATTGGCTCCAAGCTGGGCCCCAGGCACACACCTGTCAATACTACAGTTGTTTGGTCTCTGAGCCTGGGCCCAGGCTCCACCTGCCAACACCACAGTGATATGGGCTCCAAGCTAGGCCCCAAGCCTCCACCTGTCTATACTGTGGAGATATGTTTCCTGAGCCAGGCCCCTCTCTCCACCTGCTACCCCAGATGTATATGGACCCCAAGCTGGGATCCAGCCTCAAATTATCAACACTACAGGTATATGTGTTCCAAGCTGGGCCCCAGCCTCCACCCATCTACATTGAGGGCATATGGGTTGCAAGATGGGTCCCAGCAGCCATCTGTCTACCCACAGTTATTTCAGCTCCATGCTGGGCCTCAGCCTCCACCTGTCTACACCATAGGTATATGTGCTCCAGACCAGCTCCAGCCTCCACCCATCTGTACTGTGGTGATATGGTTCTGAGCTGGGCCCTAGCCACCACCCATCTACCCCACAGGTATATGGGCTCCAAGCTCTCCACAGTCTACACCTGTCAACACTGTAAGGATATGGGTTCTGAGCCGGGCCCTAGCCTCCTCCTGTCTACACCACAGGTACATAGGCTCCAAGCTGGGCCCCAGACTCCACCTGTCTACACCACATGTATATGAGTTCCAAGCTTGGCACCAGCATACCCCCTGTCTACACTTTCATGATTTGGGCTCCAAGCTGGGCCCCAGGATCCAACTGTCTGTACTTTGGGGATATGGGCTTCGAGCCAGGCCCCAGCATCCACCTGTCTCCCACAGAGTTATATGGGTTCCAAGGTGAGTCCCAGCCTCCACCTGTCTGCACCGTAATTATTTGGGCTTGGCCTGAGGTCAAACCCATGTGCAATCTGGGGATATGGGCTGCGAGCCAGACCCCAGCCTCCATCTGTCTACACCACAGCTGTATTGCTCCAAGCTGGGCTGCATGCCTACAACCAACTACACTGTGGGTTATGGGACTGGAGCTGGTCCCCGGGCTGTACCTGTCTGCACCACAGGTATGTGGTATCTGAGCCAGGCCCTAGCCTCCACCCATCTACATTGCTGAAATGGGCTGCAAGCAAAGTTGCAGCCTCTACCAGTGTGGATTGTGGTAATAATGGCTCTGAGTCAGGCCCGAGGCTCCACCTCTCTAGCCCACAGCTGTATGGGCTCCAAGCTGGGCCCCACACCTCAATCCATGTACACTGTGGGGATAGTGGCTCCAATCAGACCCCAGCCTCCAGCTCTCTACACTGTGGGGATATTGACTTTGAGCCATGCCCTAGCCTCCACCTGTCTACCCCACATGTACATGGGCTCCAAGATGTGCCCCAGCCTCTACCTGTCTACACTACAGATACATGGGATCCAAGCTGGACACCAGCCTCTACCAGTCTACACCACAAATATATTGGCTCCAAGCTTACCCCACACCTCCACCTGTCTAAACCAGTTGTTTGGGCTCCAAGCCAGGCCCAGCCTCCACCGTCTACATTGCAGTAAAATGGGCAATGAGCAGGGTCCCAACTTCCCCTTGTCCTCCCCAGAGATATAAGGGCTCCAAGCTCAGCCCCATGCCTACACCGGTCTACACTGTGGGGATATGGGCTCTGAGCCAGACCCTGTCCTCCATGTGTCTTCCAGGCAGGTATATGAGCTCCAAGTTAGACCCCATCCTCCATCTCTCTAGACCAGAGTTATATGGGCTCCAAGCCAGCCCACAGGCACCTCCTGTCTACATTTTGGGAATAAGGGCTCCAAGCTGGACCCCAGACTCCACCTGTCCACACCACAGGTATATGGGCTCCAGGCTCTTTGCAGCCTCTACCTGTCTACACCACAGGTATATGTGCTTGAAGCTGGGCACCAGCCTACACCTGTCTAAAGTGTGCGGATATGGTATCCAAGCCAGGCCCAGTCTCCACCAGTCTACACAAGTATATATGCTGCAAGCCGGGCCCAGCCTACCACCATCTACATTGCAGAATATGGGCTCTTAGCCAGGCCATAGCCAACACCCATCTATACTGTGGGGATATGGGCTCCGAGCCAGGCCACAATCTCCACCTGTCTACACCACAGTTATATGGGATCTGAGCTGGCCCCAGCCCCCACCTGTGTACCCCATAGGAATATGGGGCCAAGTTGGGCCTAAGGACAGTGTCTATATTGTGAGGATATTGGCTCCAAGCCTTGCCCCAGCCTCCACCCATTTACCCTGTGGGGATACAGGTTCCAAGCTGGACCCAGCCTCCATCTGTCTACAATGTGGCAATATTGTGGCCTCCACCTGTCTAAACCACAGGTATGTGGACTCAAAGGTCGGTTCCATGCCTCTACCATCTACACCATTGGTGTATGGGCTCCGTGCTGGACCCCAGCCTCTACCTGTCTAAACCACTGGCATATGAACTCCAAACTGGGCCCCAGCATAAAAGCATCTACCATGAGGGAATATGGGCTTCAAACGAGGCCCACCCTCCACCTGTCTACACCACAGTTATATTGACTCCAAGCTGGGCCCTAGGGCTGCCACCCATCTAAATTGAGGGAATATAGTGTCAGAACCAGGCGCAGTCTCCACCCACAAACACTGTGGGGATGTGGGCTCCAGGCTGGGCCCCACTCTCAACCTGCCTACCCCACAGGAATGTTGGCTCCACACTGGCCCCATCCACCACCTGTCTACTCCACAGTTATTTCAGCTTCAAGAAGGGCTCTCACCTCCATCTGTGTACACTGTGGTAATATGGGCTCCAAGTTAGGCCCCAGCCACCACCTGTCTACCCCACAGTGATATGGGCTCCAAGCAGGGCCCTGGGCCTCCACCCGTGCACATTGTGGGGATATGGTATCCAAGCCGGACCCCAGCATCTACCTGTCTACCCTCTAGGTGTATGGGTGCCAAGCTGGGAACCAGCCTCCACACAGCTATCCCACAGGTATAGGGGCTCCATGCTGGACCGTAGCATCCACCCATCTACACCACATGTGTTTGGGCTCTGAAGAAGGCCCCAGCCTCCACATGTCTTCCTAACAGGAACATGGGCTCCAAGCTGGGACCCACGCCTCTACCTGTCTACACTGTGGGCATATGGACTTGGAGCTGAGCACCAGCCTCCACTCATCTACACTGTCATCACATGAGCTCTAAGTCGGGCCTCAGCCTCCCCCTGTCTATACTCTTCAGATATGGGCTCCAGGCTGACCCCTCCCTTCCAACTATCTATACTGTCAGAATATGGACACTGCCACACCCAGCCTCCACCTGTCCACCCCACAGGTATATGGGCTTCAAGATGGCCCAACGCCTCCATCCGTCTATACTGTATGGATGTATTATCCAAACTGGACCCCAGCATCCACCTGTCTATAGCACTTTTATGTGGGTTCCAAGCTGGGCCCCACGCCACAACCAGGCTACAGGGTGAGGATATGGGCTCTGACCAGGGCCCCAGACTCGACCTATCTACACCAAATGTATATGGGTTCTGAGGTGGTACCCAGCATCCACATGTCTACACCACAGTCATTTGGGCTTCGAGCCAGGCCCTAGCTTCCTCCTATTTACACCACAGGTATATGGGCTCTGAACAGGCCCCATGTCACCACCGTTCTACCTTGTGGGGATATGGGCTGAAGCTTGGCCCCCCACACCCACCTGTCTACACTATGGGGATATGGGCTCCAACCTGGGCTCAATGCCTCTACCCATCTACACTGTGTGGATATGGGATCTGACCCGTGCCCAGCCTATACCCATCTACACTTTAGGAATATGGGCTCTGAGCTGGACCCCGGCCTCCAGCCATCTATCACACAGATATATGGGTTCCATGCTGGGCTGTATGCATCCACCTGTCTATGCCATAGTTATTTGGGCTCCAAACCAGGCTCCAGTCTCAAGCTGTCCACACCAAAGTTATATGGGCTCCAAGTCAGTCCCCAGCCTCCAATGGTCAACCCTACAGGTATATGGGTTCCAAGGTGGGCCCCAGCACCCAATGTCTATATTGATGGGATATGGGCTCCAAGCCAGGCCAGAGCATCCACCTATTTTGATTGCAGGAAAATGGGTCCTGAGCAGGGTTCCAGCATCCATCTGTCTACACCACAGGTATGTGGGCACCAAGCTGGGCACCAACTTTGTTCTGTCTTCTTTGGGGAAATATGGGCTCCGAGACAGGCCACAGCATCCACCTTCTACCCCACAGGTATATGGGCTCCAAGCTCAAACCCAGCCTCCACCCGTCTACATTGTTGGAATATGAGCTCTGAGCTGCAACCAAGCCTCCTCCTTTCTACCCACAGGTATATGGGCTCAGAGCTAGGCCTAGTTTCCAATGTCTAAACTGTGGGATAATGGCTCATAGCTGGGCCCAAGTCTCCATGTATCTACACTGTGGTATATGGGCTCTGAGCCAGCATATAACCTCCACATGTCTTCACTCCAGTTTTATGAGCATCAGGTGGTGCTCCATGCCTCTACATGTCTACACTGTGGGACTATGGGCTCTAAGCTGGGCCCCAGCCTCCACCTGTCTACCCCAGTGGTATATGGGCTCCAATCTGGGCCCCATGCTTCCACCTGACTACTCTTTGGGAGTATGGGTTCTGATCTGGACCCAGCATCTACCCATCTACCCCAGAGGTATACTGGCTATAAGTTGGGCCATAGCCTCCACCCGTCTACACTGTGGGTATATGGGCTTGAGCCTGACCCCAGCCTCTACCTGTATATTCCACATGTATATGGGTTCCAAGCTGGGCCCCACACTTCCACTTGTCTACACTGTGAGGATATGGGCTTTGAGCTGGGCTGCAGCCTGCACCTGTCTACACTGTGGGGATATGGGCTCCAAGCAGAGCCCCAGCCTCCACCCATAAAGAATATGGGAGTATGGGATGCAAGCTGGGTCCCAGCCTCCACCTGTCTACCCCACAGGTATATGGGCTCCAAGCTGGATCCCAGCATGCAACTGTCTACACCACCGGCATATGGGCTCTGAGCCGGGCCCCAGCATCTACCTATCTACATTGCGGGAATATGGGCAGTCTGCCAAGCCCCAGCCACCACCAGTCTATATTGAAGAGATATGGGCTTTAAGCTGGGCCCTGTCCTCCACCTGTCTACACTGTGGGGATTTGGGCTTGATCTCAACATCCAGCCATTATATGAGCTCTAAGCACTGCCCCATGCTCCCCTTGTCCACATTGTGTGGATTTGGGCACCAAGCCAGGCCCAAGCCTTCCCCTCTGTAGCCCACAGGTACATGGATTCAAAGCTGAGCCACAGTGTCCACCTGCATGCACTGTAGGTCTATGGGCTCCAAAATAAGCTCAAGCCTACATCCATCTACAGTGTATGGATATGGGCTCCAAGTGGGACCCTAGCCTCCACCAATCTTCTGCACAGGTTTATGGGATTTGGGCTGGGCCCCATGCATCCATGTGTCTACAGCGGAATTATCTGGTGTTCGAACCAGGCCACAGCCTCCACCTATCTATACTACAGTTATAAGGGCAACAAGTCAGGCCCCATGCCCAGTAATCTGCATTGTGGGGATAAGGGCTCCAAGCTGTGCCCCAGCTTCCATCCATGTACAGGGTGGGGATATGGGCTCTGAGCTGGGCCTTAGCTGCCAACTCTCTACCCAACAGGTATATGGGCTCCAAGTCACGCCCCAGCCTCCAGCTTCTATCCCACAGGTATATGGGCTCCAAGCTGGGCCTCAGCCTCCACCTACCAACACCACAGTTATATGCATCTGAGTCAGGTCTTAGACTGTGCCTGACAACATTGCAGAAATATGGGCTCCAAGCTGGGTCCCAGCCTCTACCTCTGTACTCAACAGGTATATTGGAAGCAAGCTCTGCCCAACCTCCACCTCTCTACCCTACATGTATATGGGCTCTGAAAAGGGCCTTAACATCCACCTGTCTACCACACAGGTGTATGGGCTCCAAGCCAGACCCCAGCCTCCACGCAACTACATTGTGGAGACTAGAACTGTGAAGCAGGCCCCAGCCTCCACCTGTCTGCCCCACAGTTAAATGAGCTCCAAGCCGGACCACAGCCTCCACCTGTCTATACCACAGGTATATTGAATCCAAATGTGGTCCCACACCTCTACCCATCTACAATTTAGGGATGTGGGCTCCGAGCCAGGCCTTGGCCTCCACCTATCTACACTGTGGGGATATGGTGTCAAGCCAAGCCCCAGCCTCTTACTGTCATCCCCACATGTATATTGGTTCCAAGCTGGACCCCACATCTCCATCCTTGTATAGTCTGGCTATGGGCTCTGAGCTGGGCCCCAGTTTGCAACTGTCTACACTGTAGAAATATGGGCCCTGAGCTGGCCCTGGTCTCTAGCCATCTGCTCCATAGGTTTATGGGCTCCAAGCTTAGCCCCACCCTCCACGTGTCTACAGCACAGTTTTATGGGCTCTAAGCTGCCACCAGCCTCCATCCATCTACATATTGGGATGTGGGCTCTGAGCCAGGCCCCAGCCTCCACCTGACTACACTGTGGGGACATGGGCTCCCTCAGGGGCCCAAGCCTCCACTTTTCTACCCAACATGTATATGGGCTCAAAAGCTGTGCCACAGCCTCCACCTGTCTATTCCAGAGGTATATGACTTCCTAATCAGGCCCCAGCCTCCACCAGTCTACACCAGATGTGCATGGACTCTGAGCTGGGCCCCAGCCTCCACCAGTCTACCTCAGATGTGCATGGACTCTGAGCCAGGCCCCAGCACCCACCAGTCTACATTGGAGGGATATGGACTCCAAGATGGGCGTAAGCTTCCACTTATCATCCCCACAGGTATATGGGCTCCAAGCCAGGCTCCTGCCTCTATCTGTCTATACTGTGTGGATGTGCTCTGAGCTGGGACCCAGCCTCCACCTGTCTACACCAAATTTATATGGGCCCCAAGCTGTGCCCCATGCAACAACCTGTCTACATTATGGGTATATGGGCTCTGAGACAGGCATCAGCCTCAACCTGTCTACAGCATAGGTGTATGGCTTCAAGCTGGGCCCTACGCCTCCAACCAACTACACTGTGGGGATATGGGCTCCGGGACAGGCCACAACCTCCACCTGTCTACACCACAGTTATATGGGCTCTGAGCCAGGCCCCAGCCTCCTCCTGTCTACCACAGAGGTATATAGGCTCCAAGATCAGCCTCAGACCACACCTGTCTACCCTGTGGGGATATGGGTTTCTAGCTGGACCCCAGCTTCTATCAGTCTACACCACATGTATGTGGGCTACAAGCTGGGCTCCACATCTCTACACCGTGTACACCATGGGTTTATGGGCCCTAGCCTCCACCTGTCTACCCAACAGTATATGGGCTCCAAGCTGGGACCCAGCCTCCACCAGTCTACACCACAGGTGTATGGCCTCTGAGCTGGGCCCCAGCCTCCACACGTAGAGACATTGGGAATATGGGCTCTGAGCTGGGTCCTGACCTCCAACCATCTACCACGAAGGCACATGGGCTCCAGGCTGGGCTCCAAGTATCCACCTGTCTCCACCACAGTTATTTATGTTCTGAGCTAGGTTCCAGCCTCAAAGTGTCCACAGGTATATTGGCTCTGAGCTGGGCCTTAGCCTCCACCTGTCAACCTTACAGGCATTTGGGTTCCAAGCTGGGCCCCAGCCTAAACTCATCTAAATTGAGGGAATTTGAACTCTGAGCCAAGTCCCAGCCTCCACCCTTTCACAATATGGGAATATGTGCACTGAGCCTGACCCCAGAATCCACTTGTCTACACCACAGGTATATGGGTACCAAGCTGGGCCCCAGCCTACACCCATCTATACTTTAGGGATATGGGCTCTGAGCTAGACCCCAGCCTCCACCCACCTACCCAACAGGTATATGTGCTCCTAGCTGGGCCCCAATCTGCAACAGTCTACACTGTGGGTATATGGGCTCTGAGTCGTGCCCCAGCCTCCACCCATCTGCACTGTGAGGATTTGGGCTCGAGCTGGGCCCCAGTCTCCACCCATTTACCCCACATGTATATGAGGTCCAAGCTGGGCCCCACACCTCCACCTGTCTACACTGTGTAGATATGGGCTCTGAGCCAGGCCCCATGCCTCTACCTGTCTATGCTGTGTGGATATGAGCACTGAACTGAGTCCCAGCCTCCACCCATTCACCCCACAGTTATATGGGCTCCAATCTGGGCCCTAGACTCCAGATGTCTACACTGTGTGGATATGGGCACCGAGCTGGGCCCCGGCCTCCAGCCATCTACCCCACAGCTACATGGCCTCCAAGCTGGGCCCCACATCTCCACCTGTCTACACTACAGTTATTTGGGCTCCAAGTCAGGCTCTAGTTTTGACCTATCTATACCACAATTACATGGGTTCTGAGCTGGGCCCTAGCCTTCACCTGACAATCCCACAGATATATGGTCTCCAATCCGGGCCCAGCCTCCACCCATGTAAACTGTGTGGATGTGGGCTCCTAGCCAGGCTCCAGTTTCCACCCACCCACCCCACAGTTGTATGTGCTACAAGTTGGGCCCCACACCTCCACCTGTCTTCACCACAGCTATATGGGTTCCAAAGACCCCAGCCTCCACCCATATACCCACAGGTACATGGGCTCCAAGCGGGGCCCCACGCCTCCAAATGTCTATATTGTGTGGATATGGGCTCCAAGCCAAGCCCTAGCATCCAACTGGCTACCCACAGACATTTGGGCTCAAAGCTGGGCCACAGCATCCACCTGTCTACACCATAGTTATATGGGCAACAAGACAGGTCTACACCCCCACCTGTTTACACTGTGGGGATATGGGCTCCAAGCCACACCCCAGATTCCACCCATCTACATTGTGGGAATATGGGCTCCAAGACAGGCCCCAGCCTCTCCACCTGTTGACCTCACAGATATATGGGCTCTGAGATGGGCTCCAGCCTCCACCTGTCTAACTTGTGGGAATATGGGTTCTGAGCAGTGTCCCAGCCTCCACCTGTCTGCCACAGAGGTACACAGGCTCCAATCAGGGCTCCAGCCTCCACCTGTCTACACTGTGAGGCTATGAGTTTCAAGCCAGGCCCTATCCTCCACCTGTCTACTGCAGAGATATATGGGGTCCAAGCTAGGTCCCAGCCTGCACCCATCTACACTGTGGGAATATGGGCTCTGAGGTGGGCCCCAGCCCTCAGCCATCTACCCCACAGGTGTACGGACTCCAACCTGGGCCTCACATCTCCACCTGTCTACACCACAGTTATCTGGGCTGTAAGCCAGTTTCTAGTCTTGAACTATCTACACCATAGGTATATGGGCTCCTGGCTAGGCCTCAGACTACAACTGTATACACTGTGGTGATATGGGTTCCCAGCCAGATCCCAGCCTCCACCCACCTACATCACAGGTATATGTGCTCCAAGCTGGGCCCCACGGCTCCACCAGTCGACACCATAGGAATATGGGCTCCAAGCTGGACTCCAGGCTACACCTGTCTGCCCTGTGGGGATATGGTTCCCAGCCACATCCCAGGCTTTACCTGTCTACCCAACAGGTGTATGGGCTATGAGCAGGAACCCAGACTCCCCCTTTCTTTTCCATGGGTATATGGTTCTGAGCTGGGCCCCAGCTTCCACCCATCTACCCACAGGTATTGGGGCTCCTCACTTTGGCCCATACCTCCACCCATCTATACTGTGGGGATATGGGCTCAGAGCCAGGCCCTAGACTCTACCAGTCTATTCCATAGTAATATGGGCTCCAAGCTGGGCTCCATGACTCCACCCATCTACTTTGGGGAGATATGGGCTCTGAGCTGATCCCCAGCCTCTGCTCATGTACCCCACAGGTATATGGGCTCCTAGCTGGGTCTCATTCTACACCCTCACCCACCCTGTCATCCCGAAGCCCCAGCCCTCCTGTCCTCTGTGGTCTGTGCAGCCTCACCTGCCTGTGAGGGCAGAGGGTGCACCCTCCTCAGCCGCCCAGGTAGCCATGGTCCCCTCACACTCACCTGCCATCCTGGTGTGCTCCACCATCATCACCTTGTGGGGAAGGCCAGGCCTGGGGCCACATTCCCACATGCTGTTCATGGGAGAATCACTGAGGACTGTTGATGGGATGACAGAAGCCAGGTCCTCTTCTGTGTGTTCCTCATCCCCCTGCTTCCAGCCAAATCCACCTGTGTGGAGGGAAACCAAAGTCACGCCTGCCGCCAAGCCTGGATTGGTACAATCCAACACTCAGAGTTTGGTAGGAACTGGCCTGGAAGCTGGTGCACAGGTGCAGAAGAGAGTGAGGGGCTGTGTGTGCAGGTGAGGGAGGGTGGTGGTCTTCCCTGATACCATGTGCACATGTGGGGGTCCTTCTCCACACAGACCCCTGTGCACAGGTGCAAGGTGGCCTGCTCTCTGCACCTCTGCAATGCCGAGTCCCCACCTATTGTCAGCCTTGGGGCCTGGGCTCCTGGGAAGGCAGCTGGGAACCCTGGTGTGGCCCCTGCTCTGTGTCTCCTCCCTGAATCCCACAGGCTGGGCCACTCAGAATTCCTCCTTCCACCCCTCAGGCATCTCTGTCCCCCCAGAGCTCAGCACCCTTCCCCTCATCACCCCACACAGCAGGGTCTGCTCCTCATCAGGTCCAGCCCTACAGGACCTCCAGCCTGGCTTTTCTCCATGAGGGGAGGGGTGTCTCTTGGCAGCAGACAGGGTGTCTGCACTGTCCCTGTGCATCCCCTGGACCCCTGCTCTGGAATGGACAGGCTTGAGGGCTGACTGTCACTTCCCCCATCAGACACTCCAAGATTGGGCAGCACAAGAAGGTCCTCAAGCTAGCAAGCACCTGGCAGAAGACTCTGCAGGGCCTAATGCATTTCCTGTGCGGCTAGGATGGGTGAGAGGTGGCTTTGCCATCCCTGAGTCCAGGGCCTTGCATGCACACCCCACAGCTGGTGCCCACAGCATGGGCTGCTTCCCAGCATCAACACATGCACAGTTGAAAGTAGAGGGCTGTGGAAGTCACCTGCCTGAAGGTGGATGGCAAGTACAGGGATGGGGAGAAACTCTGTCCTGGGTGGTCTGACCCCAGGCTTTATCGGGGCTGCATCTGCTGACTTGGGACATCATGACCCCACAGGGGCAGAGTCATATAAGGTGGGGGGCAGGGACATGCTTGAGCACCTCCCTGTGCTGGTGCCATGCCCAGGAGTGGGACACAGAGGCACCGGATAAAGCCAGGGTGACCCTGTGCCCCCTCCTGGGGAAGGGCAGGCAGGAATCTGATGAGCACACACAGGCATCACCCCGGGTGTGATGAGGACACAGAGGAGGAAGCTGTGGGAGGTGGGGGGGGTGTCCTAGTGCTGGGGCCAGGGAGGAAATGACAGAGGCATAAATGACAGCAGGACTGGCCAGGGGGTGTGAACATCCAGTTCCCACAACTGGAAAAATGTCACAGTGGCTGAGGAGAGAACTTGACAGGTGTGAGGGGGTGAGGAGACCCTTCCTGGGAGCCCAGTGGCTCATCAGGGGACAGAGACCAGCAGTCCTTTCCCTGGAATGGCAGTGATGGGGCTGCTGCTCCCTGTCAGATCTTCTGTGGAAACCCTGCAGAGCCCCTCTGCTAAGAGTTCATCATATGATCACCCCAGGGGGTCAGGGAGCCAGGGAGACACTGTCCCATTAGACTGGGCCTGCGGACCCCAGTGAGCTCCTGCTGTTAGGGGGAAGGCATTGAGGCAGGAGCTGCTTTCACACCCCTGGACTGTTCCCAGCCCAGCCCAGGAGGCACGAGTGTGACTGGCCCAGACATGCATTTCCTGAGCGCAAGGCCCCTGCTGGTGTGGGAGCCTCCCCAGCACCCACCTCTGCACTGGGGTCTCCCCTGCCCTGAAGTTCTCAGTCCACAGACCCAGTGTCAGAGCCTGAAGCTCCACCAGCAAAGGGAGTGGGGGCAGCACTGGTAGGTGAGGGGTGAGCATGTTCCCCATGGAGACCCCAGACCCACCTGCAGTGAGTTGGTCATGGCTTTGGGCAGGGGCAGGACTCTGGGCTAAACCACACCATGGTACTGGGAGTCCCCCTCCCTGCCCCATCCCAGAGCCCTCCAGGTCCCTGAGGAGACGTGGTGGTGGCAGCTCCCCAGGCTGCCCGCAGTCACACTGATCCACTGACACCTGTGGACCCACAGTAGACCAACCACCTGCACAACCCCTGTCTCAGTCATCCAGCTTCGAGCCCTCAGTGATCCACCAGCAGAAGCGGACATGCAGTCACTGATCCTTGCACCACCAGCCACCTGCAGAACCCCTGTCCCAACTGCACAACTTCAAGCCCCCACTGATCCACCAGCATTGGTGAAACAACACACACTGCCCCTTGGAAGACAGCAGGTGTACACAACTCCTGTCAGTACTGTCCACTTTCAAGATGACAATATACTGGCAGCCACAGACCTGCAAGCAGCAACAACTGAACTACCTACCACCTGTAGAACCCATGTCCCAATTGCCCAACTTCAAACCCCAGCTGATCAACCAGAAGTCATGGACCCACACTCAATGCCCCTTCGATGACTTCCAGTGTGCACAAGTCCTGCCAGAACTGTCCACCTTCAAGCCTCTGATGATGTACCTGCAGCCACAGACCCACAAACTGCAACCATTTTACCACCTCCCACATGCCAAACCCTGTCCCAACCATCCACCTTCAAGCCTGTGCTGATCTACCAGCAGTCATGGAACAACACATACTGATCCTTGGATGACCTCCAGTTTGCAAAACTCCTGTCAGAACTGTCCACCTTCAAGCCCCCACTGACCCACCAGCAGCCATGGTCCCACACTCAGTGTCCCTTGGACCACTTCCTGCCTGTGGACCCTATGCACCAACTGTCCATTTTTGAGATCCCACTTATTCACCAGCAGCTGCACACCTGTACATGGTGAAACTTGGATCACCTCCCACCTGCAGACCTCCTGTCTCCACCATCCATCTTAGAGCTCCCACTCATCCACCAGCAGTTGTGGACCCACACTTGATGCCCCTTGGATGACATCCCATGTGCAGAACACTTGTCCCGACTGTCCACCTTCCAGCCCCTGCTGATTAACTGAGAGTCATGGACCTACACTCAGAGACCCTTGGACCACTTCCCATCTGCAGAACCCCTGCCCCAACAGTCATTGATCCACCAGCAGCCGTGGACCCACCCTCAATGGCCCCTGGACCATCTCCTGTCCATGGAACCCCTATCTCAAATGTCAACCTTCAAGCCCCCACTGATCCAACAGCAGTTGTGGACCTACATTCCATGCCCCTTGGATGCCCTCTCTCCAGCCCCACTCCTGTCACAACTGTCCACCTTTGAGCATGAATCCCATGGACTCTGAAAAAGGCTGCCAGGATCTAAAACCCAAGTTCACCCCTTCTCAACAGTGTGCCCTTGGGCAAATGACTCACCCTCTCTCTTTCTTCACTTGTAAAATGGGATAATCATAACAAAATAATAAAATTTCTTCTGGTGTGATGCTGATTGAATCAATGTTTCTAAAGCTTTTAGTACCTGTGATCTAAGTGTTAATCCTGTTTCCAGAGTCAGCTATCTCCTCCAGGGGGAAGCCGTGGCTCCTGGGTGAAAAGCCCTGTTGGAGCTGCTTGTTTTCCTATCAACAGGATTTTTCAGCCTTCGTTTGAAGGGGCAAAAGAGGAGTGTGCTGGTTTGAATGTATTATGTCCCCCAAACGCCATTATCTTTGATGCAATCTTGTGGGGCAGACATTTTAGTGCTGATTAGATTGGAATTCTTTGAGTGTTTCCATGGAATGTGCCCCACACAACTGTAGGTGATAACTCTGATTAGATATTTCCATGGAGGCATGGCCCCACCCATTCAGGGTGGGCCTTGATCAGTGGAACCATAAAAATGAGCTGACAGGCAGAGGGAACTCAGTGCAGCCGTGACTGAAATTTCAACCAGGAGCTACAGCCAAGAGGGACACTTTGAAGAAAGCACAGGAGCTGCAGATGAGAGACAGTTTGAAGACAGCTGTTAAAAGCAAATTCTTGCTCCAGAGAAGCTGAGAGAGGACAAATATCCCAAGTGCAACTAAGAGTGATGTTTTTGAGGAACTGCAGCCTAGAGAGGAACATCCTGGGAGAAAACCATTTTGAAACCAGAACTTTGGAGCAGATGCCAGCCATGTGCCTTCCCAGCTAACAGAGGTTTTCCAGACACCACCGGCCATCCTCCAGGGAAGGTACCCAATTGCTGATGTGTTACCTTGGACACTTTATGGCCTTAAGACTGCAACTTTGTAACCAAATAACCCCCCTTTTATAAAAGCCAATCCATCTCTGGTGTTTTGCATTCTGGCAGCATTAGCAAACTAGAACACTACTCCAGCATTGTTTGCCCTATTACCCACATTGTGCATTAGTGTGGTATGTTTGCTACAATTGATGAAACAGTATCATTATAATTATACTATCAACCAGAGGCCATTGTTTACATTAGGGTTTATTGTTTGTGTTGTACAGCCCTATGGTTTTAAATACATTTTTATTTAAATAACATATCATTCGGTCTTATTTTAAAGTATGCTTCTTAACTTTGTATGCTGAATATTATGGATGAAGAATTGTGAAGGTTGTGGATAATATTCTCCTCCTACCAAAGGGATAACCAGGGCAAAAGAGGTCTGGGGTGGCCCTACCACCCACCCCAATTCCAATTTGGGAAGCTCTGATGTCCTCCCCCTACTGAATTTGAATTGTGGTGGGAGGGTGAATCCAGTGGTCACCTCACCTGGAAGCCCCCAAGGCCAGTCTCCCTCCCCTGCATCGGCCAGGAGCAGGCCTGTGGCTCTCTCACCCACTTGGCACTCAGGGACTGGAGCTCTACCTGGTACCTCCAGGAGAGCAGGGTCACCTTGTGGATTCTCCCTCCAGGCAGCAATTCCAGACCATTCCCAGGGCTGGCTCAAGCCACTGTCCACAACGTGCCCAGGGAACCACGCCTGGGGAGCCAGGCAGCTGGCCTGAGGGATATGGCACTTTGGGGCCAGGAGGTGGGCGTGTACGGGCCCCTGCCTGAGTGTGTCTCCAGGCCCCTGTGCCTGTTTCAGAACCCTGGGCTCTCCCTCCCAAGTGTCGCCGCCCTGAGCGCTCCACACAGCAGCCAGCTCCTGGGCCCCGGTGCTCCTGCCTCTACTGAACCCTGGGGCGAGGCAGGGGAAAGGGGCGCCCCGAACACGCAGGGGGCCCGAGGCACACGCGCCCATCATGCCGCAGGCTCTGCAGGGAAGCCCCCGCGCGACTAGGTGGAGCCCGACCCTTAGGCTTCAGCTGGACCCATTGGTGCATCAGGCGGGGACGCTGCAGGGCTCAGGTTCCCCTGTGTTCTAGTTTGCTAATGCTGCCAGAATGCAAAACACCAGAGATGGATTGGCTTTTATAAAGGGGGTTTATTTGGTTTCACAGTTACAGTCTTAAGGTCATAGAGTGTCCAAGATAAGGCATCAACAATCCGGTACCTTCACTGAAGGATGGCCAGAAGTGTCCGGAAAACCTCTGTTAGCTGGGAAGGCACGTGGCTGGCGTCTGCTCCAAAGTTCTGGTTTCAAAATGGCTTTCTCCCAGGACGTTGTTCTCTAGGCAGCAGTTCCTCAAAAACGTCACTTTTAGTTGCACTTGGGATATTTGTCCTCTCTCAGCTTCTCCGGAGAGAGAGTCTGCTTTCAACGGTGGTTTTCAAACTGTCTCCTATCTGCAGCTCCTGTGCTTTCTTCCAAGTGTCCCTCTTGTCTGTGGCTCCTCTTCAAAACATCACTCACAGCTGCACTGAGTTCCCTCTGCCCATCAGCTCATTTATATGGTTCCACTGATCATGGGCCACCTGAATGGGTGGGGCCACGCCTCCATGGAAATATCTCTTCAGAGTTATCACCTACAGTTGGGTGGGGTGCATTTCCATGCAAATCTAATCAGCACGAAAAAGTCTGCCCCACAAGACTGCATCAAAGAATATGGTTTTTCCTGGGGGACATAATACATTCAAACCCGCACACCTCGGGTCCCCTCTGAGGCTCGGACCAAGCGCAGATGCCGCGGGGCCTGGCCGGAGCCCGGTCGGCGCTTTCACCGCCGGCCCTGGCAGCCCGGAATGGCCGCGACGGCATCGCGCTTCCGGCCCGCCGCTTTCCTAGAGGTCCGGGACACCCGAGCGCGCGGGCATCTGCCAGGCCGGGGCAACGGGGCCCGCGGGCGGCCGGCGCCGCGTTGCCACCCTACCCGTAGGCACCACCGCCGCCACCACCGCCGCCATCACCCGGCGGCCCCGGGAAGCTCGCGCCCGGCCTCGTCTTGGCCTCGTCGCGGCCACTGCGGCGCGTGCTCGGGTGACCGCGGTGAGGCGGGCCTGGGGTCGGCCACCCAGGTAGACTTACCGTGGCGGCCCCGGCTGGCGGCGAAGTTGCGGCGCCCCGCGCGTAGCCTCGAGCCTGGTCCTTGGCGGCGGCTGCGGTCCCCTGATTCCCCGGCCGGAGCGAACGCGGGAGGCGGCGGCAGAGCCGGGGCGATCGACGGGACCCCGCGCGGCCGAGCGGCTGCTCAGTCCGGTCGGGGCTTTCGGGGCCTGACATGTGCGCTGCTCCAGGGGCGGCGGGTCGATTCAGTGGGCCGCCCGGCCGCCCCCGCCTCTCCCCGCCATGCCTGCGCCCCGCAGCCTGCCACGGTGGCGAAGTGACCAGAGCCGCGCCGCGGCCGCCAGAGATTTTTTTTTAAATCCCGGCCCCAAAGCCGCCCCTCCCCGGCTCCGCCCCCATCCCTCCCCGTGCACTAAAAGGCGCCGATCGCCTGCCGGGGTGGCCCCTGCAGTCTCGGCCTCGGAGACCGCTTCCCTTGGCCAACCCCAGCCCGCGGTCCTTGCGCCCTTCTGGGACTCCGCCGGCTCCGATCCGGGTGCGGGGGCCCTGGCTCCTCCCGCGTCGAGCCGCGAGCCCCGGCCCACGCCGAAGCCGCCATCCCCAAGCCCGTCCCCTGCTCTGGCGCTCCACGCCGGCCGGGCCAGGCTTCGCGGGAACCGGCTGCGAGGCCTGCGCGCCCGCACCCCGCTCCCCAAGTTGCGCTTCCCCGGGAGCAGGGCTCGGCCGCCGGGCCCGCGCAATGTTGAGCCTCTCTCTTCTCCGGGCCGTCCAAGCGCGGGGCTCCGTGTCCCCGTGCTTGGGAGCTCGGCTGCGGGAGCGTAGGGTTCGGAGTGACCCTTGCGGCTGGAGGGGCTCTTCCGCCTAGAGACCCCCGCACTGAGCTCCGGCACAGGGCGCTCTCCCAAGAGGCTGCAGGGACCACGGCACCCCGAGCGCACTCTCGGGAGCTTCCAGCCCCGGGCTCCCCTCTCTGCATCCCCAGCGCCCTGCTCCTTAGCCTGAAGGGCTTATGCCTGAAGGCTGAGACAGGAGGCGCCCGCCGCCTGTGGTTGGCCAGTGCTTCCTGCTTGTAGCCAAATGTCCAAATGTCGGCCGGGTGCCCCGCACACGCCAGCCACGCCAACTGTGGCAGGCGGGCAGTGAAAGCCGAGCACCATGCCCACTATTTGCTTCTCCAGAGCAAACACTGGGCAAGGTGACAGCCTAAGTCTGCTTTCAGCAGCCATCTCCAAAATGTCCCTCTCAGCTGCTCTGAGGTCCTTCTGTTTGTGAGCTGTTTTTATAGGACTCCAGCGATTAAATCAAGACCCACACTGAATGGGTGGGCCCACACCTCCATGGAAATAATCTAATCAAAGGTATTACCCACAGTTGTGTAGGTTGTGTCTTCATGGAAACATCCAAAGATTCTAACCTAATCAACACTAGTATGTTTCCTCTCACAAGACTGCATTAAGGAAAATGGCATTTTGGGGGCCATAATACATCCAAACCGGCACAGGCTCTGAGCTGTGCCCCAGCCTGCAGTCATCTTCACTGTGGGGATGTGGGCTCCCAGCCAGGACCAACATGCACCCATCTACCTGGCAGGAATATGGGCTCCAAGCTGGGCCCAGCATCTCCACCCATCTACATTGTGGGAATATGGTCTCTGAGCTGGGTGCTAGTCTCCACCTGTCTACTCCAAAGATATACTGGATCCAAGTTGGGCCCCAGCCTCCACCTGGATACATTGCGGGAATTTGAGTTATGAGCCGTGCCCAATCCTCCGTCTGTGTACACTGTGTGGATATGGGCCCCAAGCCAGACCCTAGCCTCCACCTGTCAACCCCAGTGGCATATGGGCTGCAAGCTGAGCTCCACACCTCCACATGTCTACACTGTGGGGATATGGGCCCCAAACTGGGCCCTAACTTAAGCATGTTTACATTGAGGGAATATGGGCTCTGAGCCAGGCTCCAGCCTCCACCTGTCTATACCAAAGTTATACGGGCTCTGAGATGGGCCCCAGCCTCCACCTATCCACAATGCGGGAATAATGGCACCGAGCCTGTCCCCGGCCTCCACCTGTCTACACTGTGGGGATTTGGGCTCAAGCTGGCCACAGCCTCCACCTGTCTACCCCCCATTTATATGGGTTCCAAGCTGTGCCCCATGCTTCTACCCATCTATACTATGTGGATATGGGATCCAAGCCCGGCCCCAGCATCCACCTGTCTATGCTGTATGGATTTAGGCTCCAAATCCTGCCCCAGCTTCCACCTATCTACAATGTGGGGATTTGGGCTCGAGCCAGGCCCCAGCCTCCACCCGTGTACCCCACATTTATATGGGTTCCAAGTTAGGCCCTATACTTCCACCCATCTATACTATGTGGATATGGGATCCTAACCAGGCCCTAGCCTCCACTGACTACACTGGTAATATGGGCTCTGAGCAGGCTCCCAAGCTCCACCTGTCTACCCTAGAGATATATGGGTTCCAAGCTGAGCCCCAGCCTCTATCTGTCTACACCACAGTTATTTGGTCTCTACCAGGCCCCAACCTCCATCTCTCTAACCCAGTTATATGGACTCTGAGCTGGGCCACAGGCTTCCACCCATCTACATTGTAAACATATAGGCCCTGAGCCACGCTGCAGCCTCCACCCATCTATCCCAAGGTGTCGTGGCTCTAAGCAGAATCCCAGGCTCCTCCTCTGTGTACCACAGGCATATGGGGTCCGAGGCAGACTCCAGCCTCTACCCTTCTACATTGTGGGAATATGGGCACAAGCCTGTCTACAACAGGCTCCACCCATCTACACCAAAGTTATTTTGGGCTCCAAGTCAGGCTTCAGCCTCGACCTGTCTACACCACATGTATATGAGCTCCAATCTGGGCCCAGCCTACACCCATCTAAACCGTGGGAATATGGCTCCAAGCCAGGCCCCAGCCTCTACTCCTTTACACATGGGTATATGGATCCAAGCTGGGACCCAGCCTACATCCATCTACACTGTGGGGATAAGGGCTCCGAACCAGCCCACCCTCCACCTGTCTATACCACAGAGAAATGGGCTCCAAGCTGGGCGCCAGGACTCCTAACCATCTACATTGTGTGGATATGGGCACCGAGCTAGTCCCCAGCCTCCACCTCTCTAGCTCACAGGTATATAGGTTCAATGCTGAGCCACAGTGTCCACTTGCCTACACCACAGGTATATGGGCTCTAAAATGGGCCCAAGCCTACACCCATCTAAACTGTGTAGATATGGGCTCCAAGCCAGACCTCAGCCTCCACTAATCCACCAATCTGCCTAACAGGTATATGGGATTTGGGCTGGGCCCCATGCATCCACATGTATACAGCTGAGTTATTTGGGGTCCAAGGCAGGCCAGAGCCTCCACCTCTCTACAGCACAATTATATGGACAATGAGCCAGTCCCTATGTCCCAACCCATCTACATTTTGGGGACAGGGGCTCCAAGCTGTGCTTCAGCCTCATCCATCTACAGTGTGGGGTTATGCGAGCCAAGTTAGCCTCTAGCCTCAACCTGTCTACACCACAGTTAATGGACTCCGAGCCAGGCCCAAGCTGCCACCTATCAATCGTACAGGTATATTGGCTCCAAGCTGGGCCCAGCCTCCACCCATCTACACTGTGGTGATATGGGCTCGAAGCCATGCTCCAGTCTCCACTTGTCACCCCACAGGTATATGGACTACAAGATGGACCCCAGTCTCCACCTGTCTACACCACAGGTATATTTGCTCCAAGCCAGGCCCCACTCTTCAACCAGTCTGCACTCTGGGGATATGAGTTCAGAACAGGTCTCTAACCTCCACCTGTCTGCCCCACAGGTATATGGGCTTCAAGGTGGGCCCCAGCCTCCACCTATCTTCACTGAAGAAATATGAGCTACAAACCAGACCGCAGCCTCAATGTTTCTACCCCACAGGTATATGGACTCCAAATTGGGCCCCAGTCTCCACCTGTCTACACTGTGGGGATATGGGCTCCAAGCTGGGACATAGTCCCCACCTATCTGTACCCCCAGGTATATGAGCTCCAAGTGGAGCCACACACCTCCACACATCTACATGGTGGGAATATGGGCTCTAGGCTGGGCCCAGCCTCCACCTCTCTACCCCAGAGGTATATGGGTTCCAAGATGGGTCCCAGGATCCACCTGACAACAATTTGGGGATAGGGGCTCTGAGCTGTGCCCCAGCCTACAGCCATCTACCCCACAGGTATATGGACCCCTGGCTGGGCCCCACGCTTCAACCTGTCTAAAACAGTTGTTTGGTCTCTGAGCTGGGCCCAGCCTCTACCTGTCTACCCGATAGGTATATAGTCTCCAAGCCAGACACCAGGCTCTAGGAGTCTACCTTGTGGGGATATGGACTCTGAGTTGGTTCCCAGGCTCCAACTCTCTAACCCAAAATATATAGGCTTGGAGCCTGGACCCATCTTCCACCCATCTACATTGTGGGAATATGGGCTCTGAGTTGAACCAAAGCTTCCATGCATCTACGTTACAGGAATATGAGCTCCAAGCTTAGTCCCACCCTCCACATGTCTACATCACAGTTTTATGGGCTTTAAGCTGCCACCAGCCTACATCCATCCACATATTGGGTGTGGGCTCCGAGCCAGGCCCCAGCTTCCACCTTTCTATTCCAAAGGTATATGGGCACAAAACTGGTTCCACACCTCCACTGAGGGGATATGGGCTCCAAGCTAGATCCAGCTCCACCTGTCTACATGTTGGGGTTATGGGCACCAAGGCAGGCCCCAGTCTGTACCTGTCTACCCCACAAGTATGTGGGCTCTGAGCTGGGCCCCAGCCCCAAACTGTCTACACCACAGGTATATGGAATCTGAGCCAGGCCCCACTCCCAACCTGCCTAAACCACAGGTATATGTGTTCTAAACTTGGATCCACGCCTCCACCCATCTACCCTGTGGTGATATGGGCTCTAAGCCAAGTCCTAGAATATACCTGTCTACCAAACAAGTATATGGGCTCCAACCATGCCCCAGTCTCTACCTGTCTACACCACAAATATATGAGCTCCAAGATGGGCCCCAGCCTCCACCCGTCCACACTGTGAGCATATGGGCTTCAAGACAGGCCCAAACCCCCACCTGTCTACCCAAGATCTATATGGGCTGAAGCTAGGCTCATCCTCTGCCTGTCTACGGTAGAGGTAAATGGCCTACAAGCTGGAACCAAGCCTTCATCTGTCTACACCAGAGATATATGGGCTCTAAGCTGGGGCCCAGCCTCCACCCATATATATTTTGGTAGTTTGGGCTCTCAGACAGGTCCCAGCCTCCACCTGTCTATACCACAGGTTTATGGGCTCCATGTTGGGGCCCCATGCCTACACCTGTCAAAACCACAGTAGTTTGGAAGTTGAGCCAGGCCCCAGGCTCCACTTGTAAAACCATAATGTTCCAGTTTGCTAATGTAGCTGTTTTACAAAACACCAGAAATGGATTGGCTTTTATAAAGGAAGTTTATTTAAGGCCATAAAGTGTCCAAGGTAAGGAATCAACAATAGGATACCTTCACTAAAGGATGGCCATTGGCATCCGGAAAATCTCTGTTAGCTCGGAAGGCACATAGCTGGCATCTGCTTGCTCCCAGGTTGCATTTCAAAATGGTGTTCTCCAAAATGTTGCTCTCTTAGCTGCAAATCCTCTTCCAAATGTTCCTCTCAGCTGCTCTGAGGGCCTTCTGTTTGTGAGCTGTTTTATAGGACTCCAGTGATTAAATCAAGACCCACACTGAATGGGTGGGCCCACACCTCCATAGGTTACATCTCCATGGAAACAACCTAATCCAAAGACTCTAACCTAATCAACACTAGTATGTCTGTCCTCACAAGACTGGGCTAAAGAACATGGCGTTTTGGGGGACATAATACATCCAAACTGGCACAGGCTCTGAGCCATGCCCTAGCCTGCACCCATCTACCTGGCAGAAATGTGGGCTCCAAGCTGGGCCTGCCATCTCCACCTGTCTACACTGTGGGGATATGGACTCTGAGCTGGGCACTATCTTCACCTGTCTACACCAAAGGTGTATTGGATCCAAGTTGGGCCCTACCCTCCACCCAGATACATTGCAGGAATTTGGCTATGAGCCGGGCCCAATCCTCCATCTGTCTACACTGTGCAGATATGGGCCCCAAGCCAGACCCTGGCCTCCACCTGTCAACCCGTGGCATATGGTCTCCAAGCTAAGCTCCACGCCTCCACATGTCTACACTGTGGGGATACAGCCTTCTAGCCAGGTCCCAGCCTCCAAATGTCTACCCCACAGCTCTATGGGCTGAAGCTGGGCCCCAAGCATCCAGCTGTCTACACTGTGGGGATATGGCTTCAAGCTGGGCCACAGTCTACACCTGTCTATACTGTTGGGATATAGGTTCCTTACTGGGCCCTAGCCTACATTCATCTGCACTGTGGGTATATGGACTCTGAGCTGGGCCCCAGCCTCCACCTCTGTACACCAAACTTACATGGGATCAAAGCTGGACCCCAAACCTCTACATTTTGGGAATATACCAATCTGGGCTCTTGCCTCCACCAATATGCCCCACAGGTATATGGAATCCAAGCTGGCTCCAGCCTCCTCCTGTCTACAACACAGGTATATGGGCTCCAAGCTGGGCCCAATCGCCACCTACATACTCTGTAAGGATATGGGCCCCGAGACATGCCCCAGCCTCCAACTGTCTACACCACAGGTATATAGGCTCCAAGATGTGCCCCAGCCTACGCCTGTCCACACTGTGGCACTGTGGGCTCCAAGCCATGCCCCATCCTCCAACAATCTACCCCAGAGTTATATAGGCTTTGGGCTGGTCCCCACGCATCCGCACATTTACAGCAGAGTTACTTAGGCTCTGAATCAGGCTGAAGCCTCCACCAGTCTACACCAGTTATATGGGCAAAAAGCCAGGCCCCATGTCCCCACCTGTCTACGCTATAGGGATATGGGCTCCAAGTTGGGCCTCAGCCTCGATGCATCTACACTGTGTGGATAGGGGCCCTGAGCCAGGACCCAGCCTGCACCCATCTACGCTATGGGAATATGGGCTCCAAGCTGGGCCCCACATCTCCACCTCTCTACACCACAGTTATTTGAGCTCTAAGCCAGTCTCTAGCCTATATACACTGTAGGTACATGGGTTCCTAGCTGGGCCATAGACTACAACTGTCTACACTGTGGGGATATGGGCTCTGAGCCAGACCCCAGCCTCCATCAATCTACACTGAGGGGATATGGGCTCCATGCTGGACCAGAGATTCCACTTCTCTAGGTTATTGGCATATGGGCTCTGAGCTGGACCTCAGACTTCACCCATCTATATTTTGGGAGCATGGGATCTGAAAGGACCCCAGCCTCCAGGTGTCTATACCTCAGGTACCTGGGCTCCAAGCTGGGCCCCAGGATCCATCCATCTAAATTACAGAATATGTGCTCTGAGCCAGACCTCAGCCTCCCTCTGTCTACACCACAGGTATATGGTCTCCAAACTGGGCCCCAGCCTCCACCTGTCTACCCTGTGGGGATAAGGGCACTGAGCCCATCCCTAGCCTCCACCAGTGTACATTGCAGGAATATGGGTTCTGAGCTGGGCCCAAGCCTACACCTCCCTATCCCACAGGTATATGGGCTCCAATCTGGGCCCTACACCTCTATCTGTCTACACTGTGTGGATATGGGCTGTGAGCCAGGCCCTTGCTTGTACCTGTCTACCCCACAGGTATATGGGCTTTGAACTGATACCCAGCCTTTACCTGTCTATACTGCAGATATATTGGCACCAAGCTTGTCCCAGGCCTCTACCTGTCTACCCCATGGGTATATGGGCTCCTCACTTTGGCCCATGACTCCCTCATTCCCACTACCCTGGTCCAGGCCACCACATCTTACCTGATCACTGCAGCAGCCTTTACTTAGTGTCTTGTTGCTTCTGCCCTGAAGCAGTCTACTCTCAGCACAGCAACCAGAAAGAGCCTGTCAACACCTCTATCATGTCATGCAACCCCTTGGCTCAAAAGCCTCCCATGGCTTCCAAACAAAGTCCTTTCTATGAATGAAAACACACACATGTTCTGGTCCCACAACCTCTCTGAACTCATCACAGGAGATTTTAATAACTGAATTCTCCATAACAGAACACCTCAAAATTTGGCAGCTTCAAACATCTGTCACGTTATCTCTCATGGTTTCTTTTGGTCAAGTACTGAAGAAGGGCTCAGTAGGTAGCTCCAATTCATAGACTTTTATGAGGTTGTAGTCAAGATGTCAGCAGGAGCTGCAGTCATCTCAAGGCCTGAATGGAGCCTAAGTGTCCACTTCCAAGGTGGCTCACTCACAGGAGTGCGAGGTGGGTACTGCCTGTACCTGGGGACCCCTCTGCAGGCTGAGTGTCCTCACAGCACAGTTCCCAGTGAGGACATGTTCCAAGAGACCAATGTAGAAGCTGCACTGACTCTCATGACATAGCCTCAGAAGTCACACATCACTTCTGCCATATTCTTTGATCACACCAGGCCAGGACTGACTCATCGTGAGAGGGTGTACAGAAAAGTGTGAAGACCAGAAGGCAAGATTCACTGGGGGCATCTTGGAGGCTGCCTCACACTTAAGTAGGCAAGGCATGGTCCCAGCTCCTTGTCTTCACATTTACTGCTGCTTCCTGCCTAAATGCTCTTTCCCTCAAATATCTATATGGCTAGCTTGCTCATTTTCTTTCACTCTTTTTCTCAAATAATATGCTTTCAATGAGGCCTTTCTAACCCTATATTAAATTTAAACTTATCTACCTTCTATTTCACATCTCCCTTTCCTAGTTTATTCCTTCTCCTTAGCATTAGTCAGCAACACATTTAAAGTTATTTAGTTTATCGTCTGTCTTCCCATTCTGAATGTAAGCTTCATGTGGGTAGGAATTTTTCTGATTTCTTCTCACTGCAGTGTCTCCAGCACCTAGAACAGTCCCTGTCATATAAGAGATAATCAGTAACATTTGTTGAATGAATAGTCAGATCTATCAGTTTCTTTATTATTTCCTCTGCTCTTAAGCTGAGAAAGTTCTTCACTCTCCTAAGTTTCATGTCTGTTTTTAATTTAATATAAAACACATAATTGTATAATCCTGAATTGTTTCTCTTAAAGCTCAGTGTCCTAAGGATCATTTGTTCCAGGTACCTTTTTAAAGGTAACCACAATCAAAATAACCTTGAACAGTGTTATTATCTTTTAATCTGGAAAGAGAACTAATGTAAGAGGAGGAAGTAAAAAAGGTATTTTCTATGATATTTCATTTTTAAAAGTCCCTTCTTAAATGGAGAAGAATTGTTAAAAATGCATACTAGACATATTTTAATCAGGTCAAATAGTCTTCTAGTTCAAATTAAGTAAGGTAAGTGATTGAACTGCTGAATGACATTTACAGACCTAATTTTACACATTTTGAATTTTGTTCATTAAAAAGCAATAAAGTTAAAATTTCTAGTAAGATGAAACTATAAAAGTATATGCAAACATTTAATATATAATTATATTAAATATTTTATTGAAATGTTCTCTACACATACTTGATAGCAGTCCAGCCCACCACAACCATTCTTGAAGATATGCACCGTCACCTTGACCTGCTCTCATGGTGCTTTTCCTGGCAAGTCACAGGAGACTTTTTTTTCAAAATGAAATTGCCTTCAATGAAAATGCTGGACTCATAGCCAATCCCAAACCAATATGAAAGTCATCCTTTCCATGCCTCTGGATCGTTTCATTTTCTACTTAAGCTCCTGTGAATCCCACTGATCACAGAACAGAGAAACTGCTGGTCCTGGAGGCAGGGCATGTGGTCTTCAAATCTAATGACATGGAACTTTACTCACCTGAGCACAACCTGTGAGCAGCACTGCTTCAACAGACAGCTGAGGGGTATGCCCCTCCTGGATCTGTGGCCGGGTCACTGTGGCTCACACCCCCACAGGCCTCCATGGCTGCCCCCGGCTGTGCTTGCACGGCCACTGCCCTAGTCGCTCTCCTGTGGGGGGTGGGGAGTGGTGAGCATCCTTGAGCATGTGCGCTGCCTCCTCCACGGGGAGCTGCGAGTGGAACTCACCAGGGAGGACCCACTGCAGAGCCTTCGATGAGGCTTCGGGTAAGCAATTCTCCTTGGAGACTTGTGTATATTCGTATGTATTAGTGTGCACAGCTGTGTGTACATGTCTGTGTTTGTGGGTGTCTGTGGGTGCTTCTGTGCACTGTTACATGTCACTCAGTGTGTGTGTGTATGATCCTGTTTTCTGGATTATTGGCTCATCTGTTGTATTAGCAGATGTCCAGTGGGTAGGACTGTCAGCAGCTCAGATAGCCATGGCTGGGTCCAGTCAGAGAGTGGAAGTTGACCACAGGCATCCTAGAAAGGATTTATAAACTTTTATGCTTATTGGAGGACCAAAAGGGTTTACTTTATGCCATGAAAAATTTCACAGGTGCATTATTATTATTATCACTATCTTGTAATTTCTAGCAATATTTCTCTGGTAAAAGATTGAGCTTTCTACAAAATTACCCATTCTTCCTTTGAGCCAGATATTTCAGTAACTATGCTTATGGAAAGAAGTTATTAGAAAGAAATAGAACAACATGTAGGTTATAGCAAAGTAAAACATAAAAATTGTATAAAAATATTTGGCTATAATGATCTTACAATAAAATATACCTGAGATAATGCAGTGCTGTTGATGTATACTACTAAGTGAGAAAAGGAAATCATAAAATATATTTTATGAACCTCCACCCACCCACCCCACCTCCAACCAAAATCCTATACTGTACCTATCAAAACATAACTAGGTTAAGAGAGAGAAAAATGTGGAAACAGAATGCCTTTAAGGAGGAAGACACTGCTGAAAGGGCAGGGAGCTTGCCCCAAGCTTGGGGATACACTGAGGACTGTGGCTTCCATGGGTAGAGGAAACCAGCACCCCACCCCCCAATGCTGTGATGCAGAGAGGGGCTAGGCCTGGGAGAGATGGAAACTTCTGTGGGGCATCCAGGAAATCTGAGTTCTGGAAACCTGAGATTAAGTTGGCAGACAAGATGCAGTCAGCTGACTACAAGGTTTCATTGTTGGTTTATAGCAGGACCCATAGAGACCTCTAGCTGTTCTATGTAGGCCAGTTACCTTCACATAACTGCTAAGGGAACTGAGAAATGAGCTCAGTGTTAGGTTTGACTGATACAAAAAAAAAGCATAAAAATTATAGTTTCAACTAATTATTCTATCATCTTATTAGCCATGCAACAAAGTTTTGGAAGCGTGGATTTGCCCAAATTTCAGCTTACTTCCTGAGCATAGAGACTGTGGGATTTATCTGTTCCAAATTTGCTTAAATTTATTACTTGATGTATTGACTGGAAGCTTCTGTATTTTGTCAGGATATTCTAGGCCCTTTGATTTAGTTTGCTTATGTTTGGGATAAAAAGTGTATATATTTCATCAAATTTATTTCAGCTTGAACACTTTGACTAAGTGTAGAAAAAAAAGGATTCTTACCTTTCTTCTTTGCTTCTGGTATTTCTGGTGCCAGCATGGAAATTCCTGCTTGGAATAAATGGGACTGAAACATGCTGACCAAATTACGCTTATGACTCCTATGGTATTTTGTATGTCTACGTAGTATGTATTTTTTCTGAGTTTTCCCATAGTGTTAACACTTTTACTTCATTAAAATGTTTTCCTTAAGTAAGCAAATGACACTTTTAGTGGCCAAGAAGGCACCACATCTGCCCGACTCCCTCTCTGAACCCCTCTTCCCCCACTGTCCTCTCTTGCTTTCCCTTGCCCAAACTTTATCAAGATTCCTCTTGCTTTGGAAATTTTGCACATTCTGTTCCCTCCTGTGGAATGCCCTTCCCTTGGCAATTGTACAGACAGTACTTCCACCTTATCCTTCAACTCTTGCTCTTTTTCTCAGTGGGCTTTTTTTTTTCGGCCAGGAAACAAATCTTCATCCATGAAGCAATCACTCACAGGAGGCCCCTCTTCTTATCCACTGATTTCTGTGTTCTTAGGGCAGACACACACATTGCTTCCATGCAGGAAATTCATTCAAAATTATGTAAATTCACTTAAAATTTGAACAATTTCTACATACATGTGGTTCAAAGATAAAAAGATTTCCAAAAAACTTATGGAGTATAAAAAGCTTTACTAACCCTGTTTCCTGTCTTTCTATTTCCTAACCCTCTTTCTATAGTGACTGCAGCTCTTAAGGTCTTGTTTGTTTAATCTTTTCCAGAATTTTGTTTTCATTATAATCCAAAACATTAATGTATTTTTATTCCCTTCCTAATTCACTTGAATTCTACCTTACTGAACACATTTCAATGCATCATGCTTTCCCCTTAGCCATATGCTTAGAAGTATTTCCTTGCAAATACATAAGCTTCCACATGGTTGTTTTCAACTGCACAAAATTCAGTTGATGGATGTGCTGATACCATTTAAATGATGGAACTCAGAGAGATATGCTGAGTGACACTGTATCAGCTATCAGAGCTGTCTTCAAAAATCCAAAAAAAATGACTGTAATATTCACTCTGAAATTTACAATAAAATTTCTCTCCCAATTGTTAAGATGACAAAGCTTGCTATAGTTAATGTAAAAATGTTATTGAAAGAAGTAACAGCTCTAAAGCATAAAAACTAACTGACCACTCACAAAAGCAAAGAGCTGATTATCAAACATTTGAAAATGCTACAGTTTTATTAGCAAACACTGAAACACAATTATAGTAGTGCTGAATATTGGTGATTAGCCCAAAAGTTAAGTGTTCAGTGTTGGTAAGAATGTGTCAAGTGAGGAAAACATAGCTGATAGGAGTATAATTAGAGTGAGCCCTGGCAGTAATGTCAAACTACTGGTGGGAGAGCAACTCTTAAGGGTTGAGCTCTTTATCACTCACCCCTCCCACCACCACCACCAATTAATTCTTGGTCCTCCACCCACACAGCATCTCCACTGCTATATGGTGGCCTGGGGTGGCTGTAAGCAGCCGCTTTAAGCTCTCCTTCAGGTAACCGAGCAGAGGTCCAAGACCAATAAAATTTGAACCACTGGAGTTTATTCAGTGTTTGCACACTTCTGAGACTCTCCGCAGTGCCCTCTGGTGGTGTTCTCAGATTATTAATGGTGGTGGGAATTAAATGCAGCATGGAAATATTCAACACATAAACCTTGTTTATTCTTTTTAACATTTTCCAACTTATTCTCTGGGTCAAACAAGATTCACTGGTTTTCCCAATTTTTAAAAAATCTTGTTTGCATTTCTTTCTACAGGGTGTTAGATATACTCCCCAAATTCTCAATTTTAATGTAAATGTTACCTGTTCTTGAGCCCATCCAGCAAGTTAATTTTCTTCAGTGTATATTTAAATTTTGTAATTTTCATTTTGTTCCTTTGATGTTGAGGTAAAATTCATAGAATGTTTAAGTCTGTCAATTTTTTTACATTTAACATTTGGTGATATTTAGAACAATCGCAGTGCTGTGAAACCATCACCTCTACCTAATTCCAAAATGTTCTCATCACCCCAAAAGGAAAGCCCATCCACACTGAGCAGTGACTCTCAATCCCACTTCTTCCCAGCCACTGGTAACTATAAAACTGCTTTCTGTATGTAAGGATTTGTCTATTCCAGAGGCTTCCTATAATAGGATCATAAAATATGTAACATTTGTCCTTTCTTTCATTTAGTTTAATGTGTTCAAGGGTCATCCATGTATCAGCATGGACCAGAACTTCATTCTTTTTCATGGCTGAATTACACTTCATTATATGGATGCATCACATTTTGTTTATATAATTATCAGTTAATGAACATTGGGTTGTCTATACCTTTTGGCTATTGTGAATATTGCTAAGAACATGCATGCAGAAGTTGTTGTCTTGAACACCTGTTTTCAATTATTTTCAGTATGTATCTACTGGACATGCTAGATCATACTTTAGCCCACTTGCTCTTCAGATCTTCAGGTTTTAGTTTCCTCAGTGCTTGGGGTTCCTCAGTCTGGAAACCTGGTGGAGAAATGGGAGGTGGAGCTCTGACTGCACCCCCATCTCCCTCTCTTCCTTACTCCTCTCCCACAGCAGCCATTGCTGGATGAATAGGAGCAAGACCTGGGGCTCCCCTGGTGTCCCAACTTAGGTCCCCAGGAGCTCATCCAATAACATCACATTGAGGTTCAAGGGCACTTGAGTGACCCCTGGTCAGATGCTCAGTCTCTATCAGGGTCCAAGAGCATGGCAGGATTCATTTGATTCTTAATTTGAGGCACAATTCATGCACAGTTCCAGCTACTGACATTTACCATTCAGTGACTTTTAGTATATTCAGGAGCTGGTGTAACCATCACCATACCTAATTCCTCAAAATTTTCCTCATCCCCAAAAGGACCCCATTTGCATGGAGAGTCAGTGTCCATTCCCATTTATCCTCAGACACTGGGAACCACTAAACTAATTTTGGTCTCCATAGATTTGTCTCTGCCTGATGGAATCATGGGATTTGTGGCCTGTTGTGCATGGCTCCCTTCACTCATCTTAATGCTTTCAAGGTTCATCCATGTTGTAGCAGGCATCCATTCCTAGGGCCAAATAATATCCCATTGTATGGATATATCAATTTTCCATTTATTCATTTTCAGCCAAAGGACAAATTGTTTCCATGTTTAGGTTGTTTTGAATAATGCTGTTAGAACATTGTTGTGTAAGTTTTTTGAGTACATACGCTGTCAATGCTCTTGGGTATATACCTACTAGTGGAATTTCTGGATCATATAGTAATGCCAGGTATACTTTTTGGATGAACAGCCAAAGTGTTTTCATAAGCAGCTACAGCAATACCTGCCCACCAGCAATGGATGAGGCCTCCAGTTTCTTCACATTCTCCACACAGGCCCCAGCCCCACTTTCTGGGGCCCTTTGGGTGAATGGTCCTTATTGAGCCCCAGTGTAGGAACCCCAAAAAGCAGTCCCACAACACCCCCTGCTGCTCAAAGGATACAACCTCAGAATGGCCCAAGGGCCTGAGAGCACAGCTGATTTATGCCCCTTCACCAGGTCACTGTTTGTGTCCAAATAATGATGTCTTATTCTAGATACTGTGATTCCAAGAAGCTGAGCTGGATTCCTAATTAGTTCCTCACTCCAGAAGGAGCTGCTGGAAACATGTGCATGAACTACAGCTTCACCTGTTGGCATGTCCAGAGAAGATGCTGCCAAGGCTAAGTGACCTTGTGGGCATCAGGTCAGGTGGTACTGAGGATGGGTCACATGGTCTGAAAACTGTGCAGGGGCTTTTCAAGAAAACGGCATAGAATTGACATTTTTAGGGAATAAAATGCCCCATGGCTAGCTCAAAAGATGACATTCAGCCAAAAATCAAAAAGATTTGCAAAGCTTTTTAATTTGGACAGTGAATTAGATTGCATTTAGTGCATTTGGAAAAACAAATTCCTTTAGTAAGCTTAACATTCACCAAACACAATGTAACATTTATTTGTTTTATGAAGTCATCCTTCTCCCCCTAAGTAAAGCTTATAGTTTGATGCATTTTTGCATTGTAGTTTCTTATCAGGATTTTGTTAGAGATTATCAACTCTTCATTTTAAAAATGAAGTTTTTTTCCATCTGTGTTTTCTTACTCATTGTTTTCAGATTAGCAGGAAGCTGAGTTTGGCATTCGAATGTCATGCTGGTTGCAGATGTGTTTGAATACCTAGGGAGCTAAAGACAGAAAAAGCACCACCCACTCACTGTGCCCCATGTCCACACTTGCTCTAACTGTGCAAGTGGCCCCCATGTGTAGACTCACAAGGTCTTTTAGTAAATAGTCCAAGGCCAGGCTCACCCTCTTCCCTGGGGCACTCTCTATCCATGGACTGCAGAGAGATCTTTCTCCTTCAGGTCAGGCTCAAAATCCTTCAGTGTCTCCTCAAGGATATTTCCTGAAAAACCCAACATTTGTAGCATCCTCTAACATGCCCTTCAGTGTCAGGCCCTGCCCACCCACAGCACCCTCCGCTTGCTCTCAGCCTCCAGCCTCACTCACTTCCCTGTTCTTGAAATCCCTGAACTCTTTTCCTTCCAAGGTCTCCACACCAGCCCCTCTGACTGTTGGGATTAGATGAGCTTCCCCAGAAAATCATGATGAAAGCAGCCACTCTGGCAACATTGAGTATCTGTTAACAATAGGATACGTGCCCAGCATCACAGATAAGATCAGGGATTTTGTAAACATTTGTTGTTTTGGAAATTGTTGAAGTCACAAAAATATTGAAAGTACCACATTCATACAATTTGTACCATCATCCAGCATCAACCATCTTCACTATGACTCTTCTCTTTAATCTCACTTGTTCGCAATCCTCAACCCATACTCTTGCTTAACAGCTTTAGAAGAAATCTTAGAAACTATATTCCTCATTGGTGTATGATTTACTATGTACATCCATATTTTATGTTCCCAAGCTCCTGTTTTTTAAAACATTGAATTCCAACAACTCTTCTGTACATTGCTTTTTGTTTTCCTTTCCACAATGTTTAGCTAATGATTGAAGTGATTGGAAATTGAAGGAATCACAGTGGATCTTGACTTTTGTAACTACATGGTTCAAAGTTATGACTTATTTCTTAGAATTAAATCCAGACTGACTCATAAATTCTGAAACTATCTTTCCATAACCCCCTTCATCCATTTCTCCCTCTGTAGACATAACTGTTCTGTGGACACAGAGTTTACAAACTGCTTCATTCTTATCTCAAGTCATTTCCTGGGTCATTTGTGGGTGGGAGTTTGGTGTAGGGGGCTTTATAACAGAAAATTGATATTTTATGGTAGATTTTGAGCTCTGTATTAGATAACTTACTCAAGACTGTCTTACAGGACTTTTTTTTAATCTTCATTTTATTGAGATATATTCACATACCATGCAGTCATACAAAACAAATCGTACTTTCGATTGTTTACAGTACCATTACATAGTTGTACATTCATCACCTAAATCAATCCCTGACACCTTCATTAGCACACACACAAAAATAACAAGAATAATAATTAGAGTGAAAAAGAGCAATTGAAGTAAAAAAGAACACTGGGTACCTTTGTCTGTTTGTTTCCTTCCCCTGTTTTTCTACTCCTCCATCCATAAACTAGACAAAGTGGAGTGTGGTCCTTATGGCTTTCCCAATCCCATTGTCACCCCTCATAAGCTACATTTTTATACAACTGTCTTCGAGATTCATGGGTTCTGGGTTGTAGTTTGATAGTTTCAGGTATCCACCACCAGCTACCCCAATTCTTTAGAACCTAAAAAGGGTTGTCTAAAGTGTGCGTAAGAGTGCCCACCAGAGTGACCTCTCGGCTCCTTTTGGAATCTCTCTGCCCCTGAAGCTTATTTCATTTCCTTTCACATCCCCCTTTTGGTCAAGAAGATGTTCTCCATCCCACGATGCCAGGTCTACATTCCTCCCTGGGAGTCATATTCCACGTTGCCAGGGAGATTCACTCCCCTGGGTGTCTGATCCCACGTAGGGGGGAGGGCAGTGATTTCACCTTTCAAGTTGGCTTAGCCAGAGAGAGAGGGCCACATCTGAGCAAGAAAGAGGCATTCGGGAGGAGGCTCTCAGGCACAATTATAGGGAGGCCTAGCCTCTCCTTTGCAGCAACCGTCTTCCCAAGGGTAAAACCTATGGTAGAGAGCTCAACCCATCAAACCACCAGTCCCCTACATCTGTGGTCATGTTAGCAACCATCGAGGTGGGGTAGACCGAATACCCCTGCATTCTCCACAGGCTCCTCAAGGGGGCACTACATCTTTTTTTTTTCCTTGTTTTTCTTTTTTTTTTTTTAACTTTCCCTTCTTTTTTAAATCAACTGTATGAAAAAAAAGTTAAAAAGAAAACATACAATAAAAGAACATTTCAAAGAGACCATAACAAGGGAGTAAGAAAAAGACAACTAACCTAAGATAACTGCTTAACTTCCAACATGTTCCTACTTTACCCCAAGAAAGTTACCTAATATAGCAACATTTCTGTGAACTTGTTCCTACTGTATCCATCAGAAATTAACAGACCATAGTCATTCCTGGGAATCCCCAGAACGTTAAATAGCTTATCTGTTCTTCTTGGATTCTTGTTCCCCCTTCCTTAATTGCTCTCTATTGCTAGTTCCCCTACATTCTACATTATAAAACATTTGTTTTACATTTTTCAAAGTTCACATTAGTGGTAGCATATAATATTTCTCTTTTTGTGCCTGGCTTATTTTGCTCAGCATTATGTCTTCAAGGTTCATCCATGTTGTCATATGTTTCATGAGATCGTTCCTTCTTACTGAAGCGTAGTATTCCATCGTGTGTATATACCACATTTTATTTATCCACTCATCTGTTGAAGGACCTTTCGGTTGTTTCCATCTCTTGGCAATTGTGAATAATGCTGCTATGAACATTGGTGTGCAGATATCTGTTCGTGTCACTGCTTTCCGATCTTCTGGGTATATATCGAGAAGTGCAATCGCTGGATCGAATGGTAACTCTATATCTAGTTTTCTAAGGAACTGCCAGACTGACTTCCAGAGTGGCTGAACCATTATACAGTCCCACCAACAATGAATAAGACTTCCAATTTCTCCACATCCCCTCCAGCATTTGTAGTTTCCTGTTTGTTTAATGGCAGCCATTCTAACCGGTGTTAGATGGTATCTCATTGTGGTCTTAATTTGCATCTCTCTAGTAGCTAGTGAAGCTGAACATTTTTTCATGTGTTTCTTGGCCATTTGTATTTCCTCTTCAGAGAACTGACTTTTCATATCTTTTGCCCATTTTATAATTGGGCTGTCTGTACTATTGTCATTGAGTTGTAGGATTTCTTTATATATGCAAGATACCAGTCTTTTGTCAGATACATGGTTTCCAAAAATTTTTTCCCCTTGAGTTGGCTGCCTCTTTACCTTTTTGAGAAATTCCTTTGAGGTGCAGAAACTTCTAAGCTTGAGGAGTTCCCATTTATCTATTTTCTCTTTCGTTGCTTGTGCTTTGGGTGTAAAGTCTAGGAAGTGGCCGCCTAATACAAGGTCTTGAAGATGTTTTCCTACATTATCTTCTAGGAGTTTTATGGTACTTTCTTTTATATTGAGATCTTTGGTCCATTTTGAGTTAATTTTTGTGTAGGGGGTGAGGTAGGGGTCCTCTTTCATTCTTTTGGATATGGATATCCAACTCTCCCAGCCCCATTTGTTGAAAAGACCATTATGACTCAGTTCAGTGACTTTTGGGGGCCTTATCAAAGATCAGTCGGCCATAGATCTGAGGGTCTATCTCCGAATTCTCAATTCGATTCCATTGATCTATATGTCTATCTTTGTGCCAGTACCATGCTGTTTTGGCAACTGTGGCTTTATAATAAGCTTCAAAGTCAGGGAGTGTAAGTCCTGCCACTTCGTTTTTCTTTTTTAGAGTGTCTTTAGCAATTCGAGGCATCTTCCCTTTCCAAATAAATTTGATAACTAGCTTTTCCAAGTCTGCAAAGTAGGTTGTTGGAATTTTGATTGGGATTGCATTGAATCTGTAGATGAGTTTGGGTAGAATTGACATCTTAATGACATTTAGTCTTCCTATCCATGAACATGGAATATTTTTCCATCTTTTAAGGTCCCCTTCTATTTCTTTTAGTAGAGTTATGTAGTTTTCTTTGTATAGGTCTTTTACATCTTTGGTTAAGTTGATTCCTAGGTACTTGATTTTTTTAGTTGCTATTGAAAATGGTATCTTTTTCTTGAGTGTCTCTTCAGTTTGTTCATTTCTAGCATATAGAAACATTACTGACTTATGTGCATTAATCTTGTATCCCGCTACTTTGTTAAATTTGTTTATTAGCTCTAGTAGCTGTATCATCGATTTCTCAGGGTTTTCTAGATATAAGATCATATCATCTGCAAATAATGACAGTTTTACTTCTTCTTTTCCAATTTGGATGCCTTTTATTTCTTTGTCTTGCCGGATTGCCCTGGCTAGCACTTCCTGCACAATGTTGAATAACAGTGGTGACAGCGGGCATCCTTGTCTTGTTCCTGACTGTAGAGGGAAGGCTTTCAGTCTCTCACCATTGAGTAGTATGCTGACTGTGGGTTTTTCATATATGCACTTTATCATATTGAGGAAGTTTCCTTCAATTCCTACCTTTTGAAGTGTTTTTATCAAAAAGGGATGTTGGATTTTGTCAAATGCTTTTTCAGCATCTATTGAGATGATCAATTGATTTTTCCCTTTTGACTTGTTAATGTGTTGTAATACATTGATTGATTTTCTTATGTTGAACCATCCTTGCATGCCTGGAATGAACCCCACTTGGTCATGGTGTATGATTTTTTTAATGTGTCTTTGGATTCGATTTGCAAGTATTTTGTTGAGGATTTTTGCATCTATATTCATTAGGGAGATTGGCCGGTAGTTTTCCTTTTTTGTAGCATCTTTGCCTGGTTTTGGTATTAGATTGATGTTAGCTTCATAAAATGAGTTAGGTAGTGTTCCATTTTTTTCAATGTTTTGAAAGAGTTTGAGTAAGATTGGTGTCAGTTCTTTCTGGAAAGTTTGGTAGAATTCCCCTGTGAAGCCATCTGGCCCTGGGCATTTATTTGTGGGAAGATTTTTGATGACTGATTGGATCTCTTTGCTTGTGATGGGTTGGTTGAGGTCTTCTATTTCTTCTCTGGTCAGTGTAGGTTGTTCACATGTTTCCAGGAAATTGTCCATTTCCTCTACATTATCCAGTTTGTTGCCATAGCGTTGTTCATAGTATCCTCTTATAATTTTTTTAATTTCTTCAGGATCTGCAGTTATGTCACCTTTTTCATTCATTATTTTGTTTATATGGGTCTTCTCTCCTTTTGATTTTGTCAGTCTAGCTAGGGGCTTGTCAATCTTGTTGATCTCAAAGAACCAACTTTTGGTGATATTTATCCTTTCTATTGTTTTTTTTGTTCTCTATGTTATTTATTTCTGCTTTAATACTTGTTATTTCTTTTCTTGTACTTGGTTTAGGATTGGTTTGCTGTTCATTTTCTAGCTTCTTCAGTTGATCCATTAGTTCTTTGATTTTGGCTCTTTCTTCCTTTTTAATGTATGCATTTAGTGCTATAAATTTCCCCCTTAGCACTGCTTTTGCTGCATCCCATAGGTTTTGGTATGTTGTGTTCTCATTTTCATTCGTCTCTATATTTTTAGCGATTTCTCTTGCTATTTCTTCTTTAACCCACTGATTGTTTAGGAGTGTGTTGTTTAACCTCCAGGTATTTGTGAGTTTTCTAAGTCTCTGATGGTTATTGACTTCTAATTGTATTCCATTGTGGTCAGAGAATGTGCTTTGAATAATTTCAATCTTTTTAAATTTATTGAGGCTTGTTTTATGTCCCAGCATATGATCTATTCTGGAGAAAGTTCCATGAGCACTAGAAAAGTATGTGTATCCTGGTGATTTGGGATATAATGTCCTGTATATGTCTGTTATATCTAATTCATTTATCAGATTGTTTAGGTTTTCAGTTTCCTTATTGGTCTTCTGTCTGATTGATCTATCTATAGGAGAGAGTGATGTGTTGAAGTCTCGCACAATTATTGTGGAAACATCAATTGCTTCCTTTAGTTTTGCCAGTGTTTCTCTCGTGTATTTTGTGGCACCTTGATTGGGTGCATAGACATTTACGATTGTTATTTCTTCTTGCTGAATTGCCCCTTTTATTAGTATGTAGTGGTCTTCTTTGTCTCTCAAAACATCCCTGCATTTGAAGTCTATTTTATCTGAGATTAATATTGCTACACCTGCTTTCTTTTGGCTGTGGCTTGCATGAAATATTTTTTTCCATCCTTTCACTTTCAGTTTCTTTGTGTCCCTGTGTCTAAGATGAGTCTCTTGTATGCAACATATTGATGGTTCATTTTTTTTAATCCATTCTGCAAAACTATATCTTTTAATTGGGGAATTTAATCCATTTACATTCAACGTTATAACCGTGAAGGCATTTCTTGAATCAGCCATCTTATCCTTTGGTTTATGTTTGTCATATTTTTCCCCTCTGCCTATTAATATCATTTATTGTACCCATACTGAATCTCTTTAGTACTGAACCTTTCTCCAAGTCTCTCTGTCCTTTCTTTGTTTGTCTGTCTGTAGGGCTCCCTTCAGTATCTCCAGTAGGGCAGGTCTCTTGTTAGCAAATTCTCTCAGAATTTGTTTGTCTGTGAAAAATTTAAGCTCTCCCTCAAATTTGAAGGAGAGCTTTGCTGGATAAAGTATTCTTGGCTGGAAATTTTTCTCACTCAGAATTTTAAATATATCGTGCCACTGCCTTCTCGCCTCCATGGTGGCTGCTGAGTAGTCACTACTTAGTCTTATGCTGTTTCCTTTGTATGTGGTGAGTTGCTTTTCTCTTGCTGCTTTCAGAACTTGCTCCTTCTCTTCTGTGTTTGACAGTGTGATCAGAATGTGTCTCGGAGTGGGTTTATTTGAATTTATTCTATTTGGAGTTCGCTGAGCATTTATGATTTGTGTATTTATGTTGTTTAGAAGATTTGGGAAGTTTTCCCCAACAATTTCTTTGAATACTCTTCCTAGACCTTTACCCTTTTCTTCCCCTTCTGGGACACCAATGAGTCTTATATTCGGACGTTTCATATTATCTATCATATCCCTGAGGTCCATTTCGATTTTTTCAATTTTTTTCCCCATTCTTTCTTTTATGCTTTCATTTTCCATTCTGTCATCTTCCAGGTCACTGATTCGTTGTTCAACTTCCTCTAGTCTTGTACTATGAGTGTCCAGAATCTTTTTAATTTGGTCAACAGTTTCTTTAATTTCCATAAGATCATCCATTTTTTTATTTAGTCTTGCAATGTCTTCTTTATGCTCCTCTAGGGTCTTCTTGATTTCCTTTGTATCCCGTACTATGGTCTCATTGTTCATCTTTAGTTCTTTGAGTAGCTGCTCTAGGTTCTGTGTCTCTTCTGATCTTTTGATTTGGGTGCTTGGGCTTGGGTTATCCATATCGTCTGGTTTTTTCATATGCTTTATAATTTTCTGTTGTTTTTGGCCTCATGGCATTTGCTGAACTTGATAGGGTTCTCTGAGGATTTGTAGACCAATTGAAGTCCTTATCTCTAATTTATCAGATCTACAGCTTCGTGGAGTACACTTTCTCTAACTAACCAGCAGGTGGCGTCCACGAGCCACCTGTTCTCCACAAGCCAGTTCTCCCCTGCTTAGCCTTTTTGGTGAGTGGGGGAGTGAGTCTTGTGGGGTCCAATTGGTGTACCAAGCTTGCGTGTGTAGTTGGTGTTGCCTGCCCTGTATATGGGGCGTGTTTCTGGGCAGTCAGGGAGGGGGGGTGGCCCTAACAATCAAATCTCCCTGGTGATCCTAGAGTTTTAAAGCTGCTGCAATAGTCTAATCCTTCAGTTCAGTCCTGCCACAGTTTGTCTCTGCCACTGACCCACAATTCCTTGGTATTGGCGTATGGCTCCTGAGACTTGCAAGTGGGCCCCTCTTCCAGGCTGTGTACCCCGGGTCCTCTGTTGAGGGAAGACTGTGCTATGTCACAGGTGAGTGCCGTCTCCCCAGGGCAGGTCTGGGCTGCTGGGCTGTGTAGGGAGGCTCCCAGTCTGCTGAAATGATGGCTGAATGGGGCTTTGTTAATTTACACTGCTCCACCTTCCCAACTCTGGGACAATCAGCTGAGGTTGCAGGGAAGGCTAATGTCCATGCCCAGTTTTGTGGAGTGTGCCTGTTATTTGAAGCACTTCCGTCACACTGGGTTGTCTGGGGCAGCTCTGGGCTATGGGGCTGGCGATGGGCAGGAGTGTTTCCTGTCCACCAGGATGATGGCTGCGAGCGGACACCCCCCTTTTCTTGGGAAGTTGTGGTGTTTAGTGAATTTTCTCAGCCACTGGATTATTGCCTTTTGTTTCAGAGCTGTGTTAGTTCTGCTCTTGACTTGACCTGCCCAAATTACAAGTCTTTGAAGCTTTCCGTATTGGACTTCTTAGAGTAATTGTTTTAGAAAAAGAAAAAAGGATTAAAAAAAAAAATGAAAAAAAGGGCCCTCCTCAGAGATCTAATGGGTTATTGAAATGCTAAGAGAGAAAGCAACCAGGGCCATTAAGGAAAGGTCCACAGGGCAGAGAGATCAGCTTTTCTTCGGCATTTGCATATGCGCCTCAGGGCCTGAGCTCTGCCCTTCCCCTTTCTATGTTCACCAGAACTCCAAAAATCCTCCGCTTTTATTTTGGAGTTTTTCGTGTTGTTTTTTTTCTATGCCTGTCTCCTCTCTGCTGGGCTGGCTGCTCTCAGATTCTCTGGTGTCTGGTCTCAGTCGATCTATGGTTGGAGTTTGGATCAGCAGAATGAGTTTCCAATAAGGGCTGCCACTGCAGTTCTCCCTTCTCCTTCCCGGAGCTGACAGCCCCTCCTCCCACGGGACTGAGCCTGGCAGGGAGGGGCGCGGGTCCCCTGGCCGCAAAAACTTACAGATTTCGCTGATCTCAGCAGTTCCACGTGTTCATGAGTGTTGTATGAAGTATGCCCAAAGTCAGATTGCTCTGTGGTGTCCAGTCCACGCAGTTCCTGGCTTTCTACCTACTTTCCTGGAGGAGTAACTAAAACATACAGCTCACCAGTCCACCACCTTCCTTACAGGACTTTAGTTATATGAAACCTTACTGGACATTCCACAACCAAGCCATGCACTATGTTCATTTGCCACCAAGTTCCCATGGGTGTATGAGTAACAACCTCGGGGTTGATTCCTCAACTTCCTCCTATTATCCCATCAAGGTGCTTAAAGGAGAGTAATTGTGGGGCTGAAGACCAGGGCAGCCCTGTCCCCAAAGGCATCTATCTATCCATCCATCCATCTATCCATGGTTTGCCAGCTTGGTCATCCCAGACCTCCTGTTTCAATCTGTGCCACTTCGTGCTTCTTCTCTTATGTACAAAAATCTGGAATCTCTACCTGGTCAGCCTCTGTAGAGGGCTCAGTCACAGACTCTGAGTGATTGAACTAGAAATGGGCTCACCTCTGCCCTGTCCTCAACCCTGCCCCTTACATGAGTATATTCCTAAAGAATCTGCAGCTGCTCTTCAGTTGGCCACATCATTACAGATACAGCCAAGTTTATAGAGGCAATTTTCAGTCACTTGCTTCTGAAAACTCATAAAAATGGTATCCTTGATGAACACTTTAAGTTTGTGTTGTTTTTCCAAATATTCTCATGTTATTTGTAAGAATATTATGGGTGGAACTGTGGTAAAAACAGTGGGTGGCCATGAGTGGCTCCTCCCTGCACAGGAGGCAGGCTTCTCTTCGGCAGGAGCTGTGTAAAGCATGGATTCACCCCAGAAATGGGTGAATGGACGTCTCCCTCCATTGCAACCAGGCTGAAGACAGGTCATCTTCGTTCCCTGTGGACCAGGAGTCACTACACAGGGCTGAGAGGCAGGTGCCAGCTGGCTGCCCTGGGAGGCTCAGAAGGGAAAGGAGAACTAGCACCAAGAGACAGGAGGAAGTCTGAACAAGGGTAATAGGGGATGTTTCTCCAAGTGACTCCCTCAAGGCACCATGTTATAGACAGAATAAATACTGAATAATACTCTGTTATATGGATATACTAACATTTATCCATTCACCAATTGGTGGACATGTCATGCCATTCCCACATTTGTGGATTATGGATAATGTGACCATCAACATTTGTGTGTGAGTTTTTGCATGGATCCATGTGTACCAGTTTGTATATATTATGTCCCCCAGAAAAAGCCATGTTCTTTGATGCAATCTGGTGAGGGCAGACATATTAGTGGGGATTAAGTTGGAATGTTTGGATTAGGTTGTTTCCATGGAGATGCACCCGACCCAACTGTGGGTGATGCCTCTGATTGGATAATTTCCATGGAGGTCTGGCCCCACCCATTCAGCATGGGCCTTGATTAGTTTACTGGAGCACAATATAAGCTCAGACACAAGGAGTGAGCTTACTACAGTCAAGAGAGGCACTTTGAAGAATGTGCAGAAGCTGAGAGAGGAACTGCAGTTTGGAGATGGCCGTTGGAAGCAGACTCTTGCTCTGGAGATGCTAAGAGAAAACAAACAAGCCAAGAGCAACTAACAGTGACATTTTTGAGGAACTGCAGCTTAGAGAGGAACATCTTGGGAGAAAGCCATTTTGAAACCAGAACTTTGGAGCAGATGCCAGCCGTGTGCCTTCCCAGCTAACAGAGGTTTTCTGGACACCACTGGCCATCATCCAGTGCAGGTACCCAATTGCTGATGTGTTACCTTGGGCACTTTATGGCCTTAAGACTCTTAACTGTGTAACCAAGTAAACCCCCTTTTAAAAAAGCCAATCCATCTCTGGTGTTTTGCATTCTAGCAGCATTAGCAAACTAGAACAACATGTTTCCAATTCTCTTGGGTATATAACTATAATTGGAATTGTTGGGCTTGTAGGAACTCTGTGTTTAATATTTAAAAACTATGCAAATCATTTTCCAAAGCAGCCACATCATTTTACATTCCCACCAGCCATGTATGATGGTTCCAGTTCCTCCACATCCTCTCCAACACTTGTCATTTTCTCCCTTTTTGATTATACTCAACCTAGAGTTGTAAAGTGGTATCTCCTTATGATTTTTAAGGTTCTTTTAATGCAACTCTATTGAAATATATTCACACAGCATATAATCCATCTGAAGTATACAATCAGTGGCTCACAGTATCATCATATAGTTGTGCATTCATTGCTACAATCAATTTTCAAACATTTTCATTACTCCAAAATAAAGAAAATAAAAATAAAAATAGCACCCAAATCATCCAATATCCCTTATCCCCACTATATATGTATGTATGTAATTATTTTCTTAGTCGTTGGTCAATACAGTTGGTAAAGGGAGTGTCAGTCACCCACTTTTCACTATCACAGAGTCATACGATAAAAGCTACATAGTTATACAATTATCATCAAAAAATCAAGTCTACTGGATTACCATTCAACAGATTCAGGTATTTCTTTCTAGCTATTCTAATACACTAGAAACTAAAAAGGAATATCTGTATAATGCATAAGAATAATCTCAGATTGATGTCTTAATTCTGAGATTTCTCAGCCACTGAAACTTTACTTTGTTTCATTTCTTTCCGCCTTTTGGTAAAGAAGACATTCTCAATCCCATGATGCCAGGTCAGGGTTCATCCCTGGAAGTCATGTCCCTCATAACCAGGGAGACTTACAGCCTTGGGAGTCATGTCCCATATAGGGGGGAGGGTAGAGGGTTTATTTGCAGAGTTGGCTGAGAGAAAGACGCACATCTGAGCAATGAAAGAGGTTTTCTGGGTTGACCCTTAGGCATAATTATAAGTAGACTTAGCTTCTCCTTTGCAGGAATAAGTTTCATAAGGGCAAGCCCTAAGATTGAGGGCTTGCCCTTATGAAACTGAGATCCCCCAATGCTTGTGAGAATATCAGGAATTTCCCGGGGAGGAAGTTTAATATTTCCACATTTTCCCAAGTCCCTCAAGGGAACTTTGCAAATACATTTTTATTTTCTGTCCATAATTCTCTGTGGTGCATTGGGGTATCACATTAAACTGTACAGTGTAACAAAATCCCATCCCCTATTCTAGGTTCCATGCATCCATGTTTAAATAAGCCGACCATATAGGTTATATTAGAAAGTGTGCTGCAAAGAATATAAGTATTGTACCAAATAAACATTTCTTAGATAACAGTCAAAACTCAGGAATAGATGTGACTGCTCTAAGAGCTTAGCAATCTATGAACCTTTACAACCAGCCCCCTTGAGCACTCTGCATCCTGCATCCTGATTGCCCAATCTCTCCTCATGTTCTATCCCATTGTACCTGTGCTCTCAAATTCAATTCTCAGCCTTTGCTCATATGAGTTAGTTTATAATAGTGAGGACTTACACTCTCTGTCCTTTCATTTCTGGCTTATTTCTCTCAAGATAATGTCCACAAGGTTCATTCATCTAGCTGCATGCCTCATTTCATTCCTTCCTGCAGCCATTCAATATTCCATTGTATGTACACACCACACTTTGCCCTTCCATTTACCCATCAATGTACCCTTAGCCCACCTCCACTCATTCAAAGTCACTGTCTCATATTTGCTATGGGAAGATCACTAAGTGGGCTTGGGAATATCCTCTAAATAACAATTACAATCCCAAGTATTACCATGAGGTTAATTTTGCTCCTCATCAGCAGCTGGAAGTAATACATGAGGACTATTGAATGGTCTCAAATAACTTATGCTGAAAGGCACTTGGTCCTGTTTAAAGAGTCCCCCCATCTCTCTTGCAGGTTTCTTGAGGATGGGACTGTTTCATATTCTTCAGGGTATGGCACCTGGTAGGTGCTCAGTAACCTTGAAAAGTGAATACAAGCCGAACCACTCAGGATTTCTCCAACTGACTGTCCTTGTTTTTGCATCAGCACCTTTGCTCACCTCCTGTACCTGTCTGTCCCTCATGTCTCCTCCTCCATTGACTGATTTCCAACCCTGTCCTCAGACTGGATCTGGAACAGTTCCCTCCTGTTTCTCTTCTCTTTGCTCCCATAGGATCTGGCCCAGATCTTTATTAGTGCAACTAAATTCCAACAAAGTTCACATTCCAAACACACCTTTTCACTCCTTTGTCCAACAAAACTCAGTATCTAATTTAATTTCTGACATATTGGATATTCAGTGATATTTTAATGAGTAAATGAAGTAAATGAATAATGGTCACTGGACTTATTCTATAAGACAGTGCAACAAAAATGCCAGAATTTCTTCAAGGAATTCTTCAGTTTAATAAACAAACAGAAGTAAACACGTCAAAGAATAGGATAAAAATTGGACAGTGAATAAAATCATGAAAAACCCAGGATAATACTATCAGAAGCAATATAGCATAGGGATAAAAGCAGGGATTTGGGAGCAAGACTGCCTGTTCCCAAATCCTGATTTCCTGCTTACAGGTTTTGAAAACTCCTGTGCCTGAGATTATTATCTGTAAAATACACAGTAAAATCATACTTACTTCATGGGATTATTACAAAGATTATATTGAATAGAAGAAAGGGCCAAAAACAGTGCCTAACACATAGAAAGCTTTATATAAGTGCTAGCTAGTATTATATTATGTACACTTTTCATTCTCTTTAAAAAACATTCTGTTTCATATCATGGTTATCTTTGTGATTTAATTTCTACAGTGTCTTCCACATGGGTTACTGCCTTAAAATTCTATTAATTACAGGTATAGAGGATCCTAGAGATCTAAGTAACATTTAGGAGTGAGTGGAATTTGGGAGGTTGAATAGCTACATAATTTTAGACTGTGCCCACCGAATTTCAAGAAGGTGGTTTATGCATGTATACCTGCCTTGAAAATATCTACTCTACTGTCTTCTGGATTGATTATGGCATCATAGGAAATGACAGTGCTATGATGTCCACCTTGTGGAAATTTGCCAATCAATTTTGTGGTGGGAAGCCAGTGTCCAGAGACTGTTTCCTGATATAAAGATGATCTGCATCCCAGGGACCCACAGGGCCCACAGTGCACAGAGGACACGGCGGAAGCAGGGACTGGGTGCTGGGCCCGGGTCTGTGCCAGGGCCTCCTGTGAGCGGTGGGGCCAGGGCTCCTTGGTGCTCCTGTCCCTGGTGCCTGCAGGAGGACCGTGGCCCACAGAGGAGGCACCGCCATCCCGAGTCGTGCCCACGGGCCCAGCTGGGCCTGCTGCGGCTGCCGGCGGCGCTTGCCTGGTTCTCGAGGCCGCTGCGGACGAGGCAGCGGAGCAGCAGCGGGAGCACGCAGGGCACTGGCCTGGATGCAGGAACAAGGAGGCGGCCAGGGTCAGCCAGGGGCTGCAGCAGCCAAGCTGAGCATCAGGGGAGATAGATGAGCTCCAAGGGGCTGAGCAGATTTTTTTTTTTTTTTTGAGAGAGAGGCCAATTATTTATTGAGACTGGTGGTGTTTTGTATCACCTTATAATTAAGCAGGTTAACAAAAAATATCCAAAAGCAAAGCTAAACCAAACAGAAAGCCAATATTCTAACATTTTACAATGTTTCAGACTGAACTGGTACAATTTTAAAGATGCTTCAAGCACAAATATATAAACATTCAAAAAGAATTATGGACGTATGATTCAGAGGGAGTGACACTGAAAGCTTTGGTCACTGCCTGCTGCGGGGGTTACCTGGGAAACTGTCCTGGAAAGGGAACGTGAAGGACCCTGTGGCTGTCCAGAGTGCTGAAGCAAAGCACAGTTTCAAGTTCTCCAACATTTACTGAGAGAGGTCAGGAGGGTTGTATTAAAGGAAAATATCCCAGAGAAAATTGCCATTCACCCAACATGAAAATCAAAGCAAATTAATTTTTAAAATTAATGTTTATGTCTGTTAGCTGGTTTTGGATGTGTGTGTGTGTGTTTTAGCCAAGTTTTTTCAGTGCTATCCACATTTTGATAGTTTTTTTTTCCCAGCTCTCTGATAAAATTTAAGCTCTGAAAACAATGGCCATTTTCTTGATATTCCACTTTTATTACATGCCTCGAATCTTTATCTGGTTTATTTATTTGGAAAGATAAATAAATCAATCCAAATCCTACAGAGCCAATCATTTTGCCCAGTATCCATTGTTTTCCTCCTCCATATCACCCAGAACCTTGGCATCTGGAACAGGAAGTTTGTGTTTCTCACATCTTTTTAGTGACATCGTTTTAAATTTAATGCCCCAGCTATCTTTTATGCATCAGCAGCAAAGTCCCAGGTAGAGTGGAGGAACATCCAGCAGGAACCCTTAACCATATCCCCCTATCCTCCTCTCCATGTTCAGGAAACTTCAGGAAACAGCCACAGAACAGTGACCCCTTCAGGGCTGAAATTTGAAAGCAGCCAGGAAGCCTTGGCCATCACTCCAATGGCAGCTCTTCCAAGGCCTGTGGAATGGTGAGGGGTGGGCCCAGGAAGCAGGGAGCTGGGCATGGATATGCCAGGGTCCTGCCCTGACCCACAGAACCCCAGAACTGCTGAGCAGATTTTGCAGGACACTTGTCTTGCCTATCAGAGGAATAACAAGGCAGCCATCACTTACACTTAAGATTTGATGGCCAACTCAGTGTTTATACAGGGTCAGCTTGAAAATGTGGAAAAACTTTTTAAAGCAACAATGAATTACCTGCTTGGACGGGGCATGAAGCAGGAAGACAATGCAATCATTGCAATCTCCTTGAAGCTGCTGAGGATCTATATTGCTCAGAATAGACAAGAATTTGCTCTTGCAAATTAAAGGAAAAAATTGAAAGATAAAAGGAATTAGCAGAAGACATTATGCCAGTGGAAGAGAAAGCCAATCCCTGCCTCCTCCTGGCCATGTGTTTGAACACTTCTGCCTGCTACCATCTATTTTCCAAGTGGCCATCAAGGCACAAAAGTTGTTTGAAAAAGCTTTACAGAATTCTGAAAAAATATAAGAAGAAAGACACCCCAATGTCTCCTGTTTGTGCAGCATTTTCATGAACATCTGCCCAAAGGCAGGCCCTGCTCAGAGTCAGAGCTGGGAGTGTCCCAGGGGCTGGGGACTGGGCAGTGTGTGTAACACCAGTGAGCAAGGAGGGGAGGTCTTAAGTGCATAAAAATGAGAGGAAAGCCAGCATAGTGCATAAAAGAGAGCACCCCAAGTTCCTGGGTCTCTCAAGGAATTGGCGGGTATCTGGGATAAAACAATCATCTACTGAGACTTAGTTTGGTGGAAAAGAATAGCATTTGGCTAGTCATGTTTCTCTCTGTCATGTGTGACTTTGCAGGGAAAAAGCATTCGTGGTAGGTTTATGGAAATTGGAGCACAAATTAATCACATGAAAAGTAATGACAATGAAAGAGACACACAGGGGTCCTGCAAAAAATTAGTGAAAAGTGTGAGGGGAAATGAGGGGTGGGTTGATTCTCAGCTGGGGTGGGAAGACCTTCCTCAGTGCTGGCCTTGGAACTAGTATTGTGACAAGAGGAGGAAAGAGGGAATGGGCAGAGTGTGGGGGCAGAGCTACTTCAGGGCCTGGCATGGAGGGTTTGGTGTGTTTGGGGAACTGAGAAGAGTGGTCCCCCTGGGGGAGTTGGGAATCAAAGCCAAAGCAGGCACAAGTGACATTACCCCGAGTAAGGGATTTGTGGGGGAGGTATGTGAGGTCAGGGGTCATAAAGGGGAATTTCTAGGTCATGAATCAGGTGACCTGGGCAGCTGCTGAACAGGGACTCATGGCCTCCTGGACGGTCCTCCTGGGCAGGGATAGGGTCCCCCAGGCAGGCTCCATCCAGCTCCCTTTAACCTCTGTATTGATCCTGGCAGCTGAAGATGCTGGGTAGTGTGTGGTTGCCAAGCCCCATTGACACCACCTCAATTCTGCACCCTGCAGTCAGCTTGGGGGTCCCTGAGCCCAGCAGAAGCCTCTGGTCCTAGACCCAGTCTAAGGTCTGCTGAAGGTGACCCAGCTCTACTTTCCCTGATGTTCCTTGCTGACCTTTCTGGAGGAGCCTTTGGCAGCCCAGGCAGCCTGGGGTTCTCAGATCTGGGTGAACAGGGGCAGAGCTGCTCATTGTTTGCCCTCAGTCCTCCTGGGGCTTGAAGGAGCATGTGACAGATGGGAATGGGTTTTTGTCTCACTTGCCCATCTGCCTGTGTCACTGTGAGCAGCACTGCTGTCACTATCCCACACCTGACAGTAATAGTCAGCCTCATCCCCAGCCTGGATGCCACTGATGGTCAGGGTGGCTGTGTTCCCTGAGTTGGTGTCAGAGAATCACTCAGGAATCCCTGAGGGTCTTCTGTCATCATAATATATGACCTGCACAGGGGCCTGGCCTGGCTTCTGCTGGAACCACTGAACACTTTTTCTTCCAATGTTGTTTCCCCCACAGGTGAGTGTGGCTGTCTGTCCCAGGGTCACAGACACTGAGCGTGGCTGGGTCAGCTCATAGGAAGCCATGGAGCCTGGAAGAGGAGAAAAAGAGAGCTGAGCTTGGTGTGAGGGGCTTATCCCCAGGAGGGTCCCTCCTATCTTGCCTGGAAGTAGCTGAAGGGAGTTGGTGCACCCACAGCTCCAGCTCCCATCAGCTCTGACCCCAGTGGCCCTTGGGCTAGCCTAGTAGATGGAGCCTCTGAACTGATGAGAGAAACCTGCCATTCCTCAGGGGCTCAGAGCCCAGTGAGCAAAGAACTTTGCCATGTGCATGACCCTGGGCAGCAGCACCTGTGCAGTGAGCCAGGAGAGAAAGGATGGGAGGGCTGCAGGCCATGGTGGAGGTGCCCTCAGATCTGCTTCCTGAGGCCCTGAGCATGGGCTGTTTCCCCCAGGCCTCTCTTATCTCCAGGGTTAAGAGCACTTCAGTGTATGCAAATTGATCTGAGCTCAGGGTTTGGTCCTGGGGAAGTTTTGTGGCTTCCAGAGAAGGGCTCAGTCCCAAGGGGCACAGAGCAGAAAGTGGCAGTCCCCAAAGACCCACCCTCAGCCCACAGGATTCCATGACCTTGGGTCCCTCTCTACCCCCATATCTCATCTTTGCCTTGCCCTGGGCTGGCCCGGCCACTGCAGAGCACAGAGGGACATCTGTCTGCACTTTCCAGGGACCCCCAAATCCTGGCCCGTGGGGTGATCCTGGGTCCTGTCTTGGCGTTGCTCAAACACTCACTGCATTGACAGTGAGTGACCTGGGTTCACAGAACCTTGCTCTGCCTCATGTGGGCTCCATCAAGAGGCTTTTAATTTTGTTCCAAGACTCACAGGTTTCCTCTCCATAATTGATTTGTGTCTGAATCAGATTAGGGATACTTTGGACACTTTACATAGGAGCCAGATTAAAATACATCCCTTGCTAAGTGCACATGAAGTTTTCAAGGATCAATTCAGGTGCTGTACACATTTGCTTTTGGCTGTGCACTCCTGGGGCATGTTGTAGGGGCTTTGTCTCAGTGTCCCCATGTGTAGTCAAGGTCAGGGACAGAGCAGAGGCTTGCTTGCTCTGTAAGAAATATCTGCTCAGTAAGAGCATGAGAGCAGGATGGGAGCTATGGGAACAGCACCATTATAACTTTATTTTTATTAATTTTCCTTCCCTTAATTGGGAAATTTATTAAGTTAAACAAAACAAAACAAAACACATTTAGGTATACAAAAGGCTTTGTGACAACTCAAGAGTGCCAATAACTGGAATACAGGAAATTAAATTTGGCACCTGCCTCTGGCAAGAGACTGAAAACCAGGCCCAGTGCCTTGTGGGAGGTGCTTTCAGGAAGAGTGAGAAGCATGACTGGGGAGCAGATGGGGGAGTCACAATGCCTGCACCTGCAGACAGAGAAGGAGGTGCCATCTCCAAGAAGGGGACCCAAAAGCAGAAGAATTTTGACATCGGTGTCAAGGATGAAGGATGATGCCTTCTCCTTCATGTCTGAGATCAGTGTCACTACTCTTCCCTGCACCTTAGAATCCTCCAGATGCTCCAGGCCCTTCTATCCCCAGGGGCTTTGCCAGGTGACTCTCTGCTGCCCCCTGGTGGCCACTCCACAATGGCTGCTGCAGGCACAGGAGGTGTCCTTGTCCAGGTGGAGATGCAGAACCTCCTGCTCAGGTTCAAGATTCCTGCTCCATGGAGAGCTGGCCCCAGGGGTGAAATTGTTCTTCTCTGTCCCCACCTGCCTCAAAATCTGGAATGTGAGGCTCAGATTATCCATGAAAACATGCGCTGTCCCATCTGGATGAGAAGGCAGGGCTGATGTGAGCATCTGCACATGTCCCTGGGTGGTGGGTTGTCCCGCATTGTGTACCTGAGTATTACAGTAGGGAATGCAGTAGGGGACACAGGTGCATGGATTTGCCCTTACTGGTGCTGGCTGCATGTCCAGGACCCATATGGGTTGGTGTTTACTGCTCTGAAAATCCCAGACAGGAGCATGTCCACCTATTTGTGTTTTTTCAGACCCACAGCCCAGGGCCTGGGAACTCAGCATTGAAGAAGGCACTGCTCTGCTCCCAGGAATTTCCCATTTCTGGCTGGCAGAAATGAGGAACACACTTGCCTGGCAGACCCAGAAGACCTTGCCAACCACCTTCTAACTTTACCTCATCTGCTATGGTTATTTAATAGCCAAACACTTGTCTCTCCTAAGCCAGGGGCAGCCAGGGTTGACCAAGTGGCCTAGTGCAGACCAATCAGATATAGATGTTAGTTGTCTGGAACCCTCACAGGGAACCTCCTGGGTTGTTTTGGAAAGAATCAGACTGATTAGTGCATCACATTTCTTCTTGAATATAATTGTGATA
>NW_023637602.1:0-38367 GCF_015220235.1 Choloepus didactylus
AGCAACATGCTGCAACTTACCTTTGGTCCTTATCTTCCTGCCTGGCAATCCCAGGACTCCAAGTTTGCCCTGGGGAGAAAACAAGAGCTGTGTTCCATGGAGAGCATGGGGGGCCTTTTTTTATCGACTTTCTTGGAGTCAAGAGGAAAGCAATGAGCTGCAGCAGGAGAGTGCAGGGGCTGCAGTTTCCATCCCAGAAAGGCCCCTGCCTGCCCTTCTGCAGCAGGGCCTGTACACACACTCATGACTAACCAGGCACCCTATCACCCACACCCTGATCTGAATGCAAAGGGCTCACAATAAGTCGATGCCTTTTCTGAAGCAAATGCAGTTAAAGGCCAATATGCCCAATAAATGTCTTCTCTATCTGGGGGATTCTTCATAAACCTTCAGGAAAAGGGTTCTAGCAAGACAAGGAAGGAAGTTTGGGCCACTTTCCATGCCTGTGCCTGTACCAGGCCTGGGGTAATAGGGGGTTAGATGGAGCCCAGGAGCCTCTGGGCTGGGCAGCACCCTGCAGCTGGAAATGGCAGGCATGAGGATGGCCTCAGATTGAGAGCTTGACATCTCAGGCCACCATTCACAACTCACAGCGCGTTCACAGCTGCTGGGGAGCACACTGTCATCATTCCCAGTGCAAAAGCAGGAAGTTGACAGCAATGGGGTCACCCATATGAAAAACAATGCACGGGAGATGTGGCTCCCACCTTCAAGTTTCTGATGACCAGGGGTAAGGGGCTCTTCCCAGAGCAAAAAAAAACACTGATCTGCTGGGCAGGGTGGCCACAGTCCAAGGGTGGAACAGAAGAGTCAGGACTTGTGCTGGGATCAACATGCATCCAAATTAGGGCAGCCTCGGCTGTGTCAATTCAAAGTCCCCCCCCACTAGGCCATGGGGAGGGGTTGGTCTAATCCAGCACACACTGAGCCTTTACAGAGCTCTGCTCCCTCTCAGGGGAGTGGTCCTGCATCCCGCACACTCTGAATCACTCACCTTCTCCCAGGACGGGCCCAGCGGCCCAGGGTGGCCATTTGGGCCTCTGTGACCCTTAGGGCCTTTGGGGCCATCTTCTCCTCTGGGACCAGGTGGGCCTATCTCCCCCTGCAGACCAGAAAAGAAGGGGTGAGAGGACCTCCGTAATCTCCTACCCCCTGTCACCTGACTCTCACCCCTGTGCCAGAGTAAGGGCCAGGACCCCAGGCATCGTGCCCTAGGATCCCCTTAGCAGCTCAGCAGACTCCACCTTGCTCAAGCGGATGAAGCCATTGTCATGTCACTGACAGTGAGATGCTTCTGTGATCAATTGCAGGGCCCTCTGCATGGAGGCTGCCCTGCTCTTTTCTCAAGGCCACACACTCCTGCCTCCCAATTACCTTCTCTCCATCGATGGCCTCTTGGCTAAAACAACTTTGGTGAATAACAATAGCTCTCAACTGCTACTTCCCAGAATTGAGCAGAATGACCCATGCATCAGGGGAGCTGCTTTCCTTTTCTGAAACCCCAGTAGAGATTGAAGTGGCTCGTGGTTCCTAAATTGGGCAGTTATCCAGGCATAACTGGCCCAAGGAAGGCCCATGGATGTCAACAAAGAGATTTAAGAAGCTTAAATATTGCCTTATCCAGGTCCCCCAAATAACAGATGGGGAGGCCTCGGCCCAGATGAGAAAGAGGGGCGTGCAAGGCCAATGGCTGAGCCTCTCAGCACTCATGCTGGCGCTCTCTGCTGTGGCCGGATGAGCCCTCCACTGATGATGATTCCAAGAGCAGAACAGAGCAGCTGCACAACCCCACCACAAAAATGGGTACCACACAGAAAAAGAAAAGACCAATGACTTCCTTATTCCTGAGCTCTGAATTGTCTCCAAGTCTGGTTCTCTGTCCCTAAGTTTTCCTCCGGTCCAGCAAAATAATTCTCCACCTCCAAGAACACTCTTGGAAAAATTGAGATTTATGATGTGTTCCTTGGCTCAGGAAGTGTGTCCTGGCTGCTCAGTCCCAACTTCACCCAGGGCTGATGGGAACTCTGCTAAGACAGGCTGGCCAGAAGCCCAGGGTTCTTCTGTGCACTCTCTTTTGAAGCTGTACCCTCATAACTTGGGGCTTAAATGCACGCATTGAATCGCTAGAGACAGGGGATAAAAGGAACTTTCTCAAGTCAAGCCGAGAGGGCCCCCTTAAAAGTTGGGTTTAGGATCTGTCCCCCATGTAGAAAGTTCGAGGGTGGCTATCTTTTGCAACATAATAACTAGGACATCATTGGTGTGAAATGAAGCCTTCTTTTATTCTCCGTGGAGACATAGGCTGTGTGTACCATTTGCCTGCCTGGCTGGGACGAAGCACTGAGTGGGGAGGGTGCTCTCATTCTGGCAGCTTTGAAAAAGCCCTGACAGACCCTGTTTTGCAGGGGGACAGTTCTGGCAGCTGGTGACAACCTATCTCGGCCAATAGACATCCATCCATGTGTGCACACAGCTGCTCCACACTGGGCCACCTGGATCCACATGCACGTTGTTTGCTTTTGCCTGTCTTCTATTCCTTCTGGAGTTGTTAGGGGAAATTCAAAGCCTTCAGCCCGTGACAACATGGCCACCCCACACTGCTCGACTGGGCCCACTAACTGAAAACTTCCCTTGGCATCCTGTGCATCACCCTCTCCTTGTTTCTATGAAAGCACAGCTGGTGACTTTCTGCTGGGCACCTGCCACATCAGCAAGCCCTGTGTCTCCCAGCACTGATTGGCTCCCTCTGGAGCTGGCATAAATTATTCACCAAAATACAAGCCCGGTAGTTGCAGCTCCTCATCATAGCCCAGCTTGAGACCACAGAACACAGGGACTATTCTGGGTCCTAGGAAGATCTGTGGAGATGTTTTGGGGACCAAGATGGTCTACAGGCCAGCAGGGGGTCCCCAGACCCTTGTCCTGGGGCCTGGGTGGCTGCAGCACCCCCTGGTTAGAATACATCATCTTTCTCCCTCTTCCCAGACCCCACCTCCATATGCTTGAGTCAGATGAACTGCTGTGCAACTCAGGGTTTCAGCCAGGTAAGAGTCCCCCAGACCCACCCATGTGGGATCAGGAAACAGGGCAGGGGAGCTGTCCAGACCCCTGAGGGCTGGTATCAGGGGGCAGCTGCCTGGCCCCAAGTGGGAAACATCTCTGTCCCTGACACCAGGAACTCTGCCCAAGTGTCATCCCATTCTGAGCAGCTGCCCTGAGGCCCAGGCTCCCCTTGCCCCAGCACAGACCACCTGCAGAGCTGGGCACCCTGCAGTTTTCCCCCAGCCCTGACTCCCAAACCCCAAATACTCACCTGTCTGCCTTGATGCCCATGTCCCCTTTGAATCGGGAAAGCTGTCTTCGCCCTGGCAATGGATGAGAAAGAGCCTCAGTGTAGAAGGGACTCGCCTCCTGGCCTTTGCCACCCACCCTTCCAACGGACACCCTGGGCCATGACACAAACATGCAGGCACTGACCTGGAGGGGGCCTGGTGTCCCGTCTCTTGAGGCCATCCCTTCACCTTCACAGACATGGCATCCTGCAGTCCCAGCTGGGTGTGCCCTGCCCTGGGGGCCTGCAGCCCTGGCTTCTGCCGGGCACAGTTGAGAGGCTGCTCATCACCTGCTTCTCTGAGCAGCTCTGTCTCACCCACTCGCCCCTGAGCCCCACTATCAGGGGATGGGTACAAATTTGAGGAGTGGGAGCCAGATGAAAAATGTCCACCAAAGGACACTGAACTGCCACTGCTGACATCACTGAGCTCTAGTAAGAAAGGCTCACTGACTGGAAGCCATTTTGGAAAGCAGCATTCCTGCCTGAGCCATTGCAATGAGGTCGAGCCTAAAGGTTTTAGCCTGTGTGCCCACATTTCCCAGGAAGCTCAGCATAGGGGTGCTGTCTGCAAATGTGGGAGCTCACAAGGGAGTCTGCTGTCTACTCAAGCCCCAGCCTGGACTTCTCCCAACCAGAAAACCAGAGAGAGAGAGAGAGAGAGGAACCCCTAGTCCACCCTGGCTAAGCTGCTGGCTTCCCAGGGAGCAGGGCCCCGGCTGGCACCTCCCTCCTTTCATTCAGTGCTTGCATCATGATCTCATTCATCCACTCAAGGGGAAGGGAGATGAAGGGGTCAGCCAGGTCACCAAAGGTCAAGGCCAACCAGGGAGCCCTCCCACAGGGGAGGCAATGTTCTGTTTCCTGATGAGATTCTCTGGACTCCAAGCAGCTGCCTGCCCCCAGGGTCGTCGGTCAAGTGCTGGCAGCTTTTTGGCAGCAGCCCTAATCCTGCTGAAGCTCCAGGCAGGCTACTCCCCACATCACCCCAGAACCATCTATGACCTGCCTTCCATGGCCCCTGAGGGATAGGGCAGTAACTCTCCTGGCCAGGCAAGGACCTGCCCACATGCCAATGTCATCTCAAGAACCCCATCTCTTGCTGAGGGAGGGGGGTGAAAAGTCAAATCTGGCCCAGCTGGGGCTCTGGGACACTGCCTGGCAAAGACCAGAAACTCCCTATGGAGGGACCACCACTGGCCCCACTGGGTAGGACTTAATTCAGGGGTTGGGGGTCCTGCCAGTGAACCCACCCAGGGGAGAGGCATCTGCTCCAGATGAGACTTGGGTGGAAGAGCTTGTCCCAGTGGGCATGGCCTCAGGGCACACATTTCCCAAGTCCCAGGCAAGGAGACGGGATTGCCCAGAAGCTGCCCCCACATGGAGGCTCTGGGTTGTGCCTGGTCCTAGAGCTTTTGGAAGGGCTGGCACTGTTTGCTTCTCCTTCCTCAGGGGCAGTGCATGAAGCCTGAAGACTCTGCGCAAGGGTGCCCCAGCAGAACGCCAAGGTATGGAGCTTCTGGGTGGGCCCTTCTGACATAGTGGGGGCTTCTCAGTGCACCACCTCGAAGAAGGCTGACAGATCCCACAGGAAAGGACTCTGAGCCATGTCCTCCATGGGTGTCAAGTGGACCCCTGGCCGAGGTACCCTCCCAGCAAGAGCAGATGTCAGCTCACGCTAGCCTGCACACCCCTGAATCACTGGGAATCCTGCAGTTGGCCCTTCACAGGGATTTGAAGGGCCTCATGGAAAATCTCTCTCAAAATGGCTCCATTCAAATGACAGGGAAGACAAGCAACAGAATGGGAGGGCAAGGCAGCTGGGCCAAGAAGCCTGGGGCCCAGCTCTGGGCTTCCTTCAACCAGAGCAGAGCAAGAGAATGGGCCGGCCATGCAGTTCAAAGCTGTTCAGAGCATTACAGCTTCTGGGGGCATCAGATTTTCTGCTTCTAATGGCTTATTTCAGCTTGTTATTAACCAGAATGTTGTAGGCAGCTTCCAACCCACATCTGCTGGCCCTGCCAAACACACAGTTCCCTAAGCCATCAGCACATACTAATGAACATGGAAAGCCGCACCACCAGGTGGCCATGTGTGATGCTGCTGGGGGTTCCCATGGCGCCTGGCACCCTCTGCCCTCAGAGCCACGAGTGGGCGCCTCTCCCCACTCTGATGGCTTGGAGGCACACATGTGGAAAATTGAACACTAAATGATCAAATTATGTGGAATTTTGAACACTAAATGATCAAATTGGTGGAAAATTGAACACTAAATGATCAAATTATGAGCTAGCCTGTGGAGCAGCCTGCCTAGAAGGCCAAGCAGGTGTGTGTAATGGAAGCTTCCATCTCCCTGTGTGGGTGGGTGGGGGGCTGCACTGTGTCCAAGGCCAGGGGCCCTCACCCCATCCAGGGAGTACCAAGCCCCAGGCCCACTCAGTCCCTGGGCTGCCCCAGCCCATTCTCCCCTCCTTGTTTTCTTCCTGTCACAAACACTCTCACATGGAGTTGGGCCTCACTGTGCAGAAGCAGCCCCCACACAGCCCAATTCCTTGAAGTCCTGTCATCAAAGAAGCCCCACATCCAGGCCCCAGTTCTGGGCTGGCCCGAGGCTGTCTTGTCAACCAGAACTGACACTCACCTTCTCACCCTTTGTGCCCTTCAAACTGTGGATGCCATTGGCCCCCTGGAGAGACAGGGAAAGGGAAAAGTGAGCGGTTACAAATCCAGATCCACTGAGCTGACAAAGAAGCAGGTCTAAGCCCTGGACCCAGCAAAGGTACAACTGAGCCTCCCCTTCCCCAACAAAGTCCCTCCCATGCATGCCCCACTCAAGGAGATGGCAACCTTCCTGCATCCTCAGAAAGGCTGTCTCCTGTCCTCCTATCGACAGGGTCTGCCATCTGCCTGGCCTCCGCCATCCCTTCTGTGCAGAAGACGGCAACCCCACCCCTCCCTTTGCTGACCCTAAGTTCTGCCCTCCCACAGCCCCCAGCCCATCAGCAGCATGCCTGTCCTGGGTGTTCCTCCCCTACTCCCCCCACCAACACTCTGCCCCAGTCTAGAAGCATTTCCATCTCTAGGAGTTTCAGTGCACAGCCTGTGGGTCACAGACTGATTCACATCCTGGCTCTTCCTGGTGCTTCAGGCAGCACCCATCCTCTGTGTGCCTTGGTTTCCTCATCTGGAAACTCGCTGCAGCTAGTAACAGCCTGTACCTCTTTAAAACTGGCAGGAGGGTGACATCTGGAAAGCCTTTAGCACGGTATCCAGCAGGTGCTCAGTAAATGACAGCTAGATGCATCTGTTTATCTTAATCCTTTTTGTGATGGTTTCAAGCTGCATGTACCCCAGGAAACCATGGTCTTAAAGGCAATCCATTCCTGTCAGTATGGGCCCATTTTAAGCAAGATCTTCTGGTGAGGAGAACCTTAAGTTAAGATGTGACCCACCTCATTCAGGGTGGTTCTTAATCCTCTTACTGGAGTCCCTTTTTAGAGAATGAAATTCAGAGAAAGACAGAGAGAGAAAGCCACAGAGACACACAGGAAGCCAATGAAGCCAGAGGCTGGAAGCAATGAAACCCAGAAGAGAAGTGAGAGACCAGCAGATGCCGCCTTGTGCCTTGCCACATGACAGCAGAGCCCAGGATCACCAGCAGCTGGTCTTCAGGAAGAAAGCATCACCTGATGATGCCTTGATATGGACATTTTCAAGGCCTCAGAACTGTAAGCTTGCAAACTAAAGTCCCATTGTTAAGAGCCAGGCCATTTCTCGTATATTGCATTTCAGCAGCTTTAGCAAACTAAAACATTTTTGTTAGTAATAATGCTAAATAATGTATTATTGTTATTAACAGCACTGATTTTTTATAATAACAGTTATTGCCCCTGTGTTCAATTCAGTGCCTGTCAATTCACATCCCTGCTCAACAATGGGCATTTGAAGATAGGGGCTGTGCCTGTCTTACCCAGGCAGACCCCCACACCCAGCTCCACACTGGGGGGTGCAGGAGAGGTCATGCAATCACATTTAAGCAGCCACACACTTGCTTCACTGCCCTGTGCCCACTCTCCAAGCAAGCGGTCCTTTGGCTAGAGCCAGCCTGCTGAGCACCAGGGCTTCTCAGGCCACCTGCCTGAGGATATGCCCTTCCCAGCTGGCTCTGAGCAGGAGCTGGTGGTCACTTTCTCCAGGGCCCAGGGGCTGCCAGCCACCCTCCTGTGGCCAGAACCTTCCTCAGACTCAGGCCTCACCCTTCTGAGCCTTTTCACCTGGGGCCTGGGCAGGGCTTTGCAAAAAGGTGGCGAGGGGGCAGAGAGACCAAAGAACAGAGACAGAGAGAGGTGCTCTGAGAACTGGGTTTGAAAAGAGCTGCCTTAGAGGCTGAGGCTCTCTCAGCTCCATTGGCCTTCAGGATCCAGGGGCAGAGGGGAGGGCAGGCAGGAAGAGGGGAGGTCACGTCAGCAGAGGGGAGGGTGTGTGGGCAGAAGGAAGAGCAGGTGGGCAGAGGGGAGGTGGGCAGAGGGGAGGGCAGGTGGGAAGAAGGGAGGGTATGTGGGCAAAAGGGAGGGTGTGTGGGCAGAGAGGAGGACAGGTGGGCAGAGGGGAGGGTGTGTGAGCAGAGGGGAGGGCAGGTGGGAATAAGGGAGGGTATGTGGGCAGAAGGGAGGGCGTGTGGGCAGAGGGGAGGGCAGGTGGGCAGAGGGGAGGGCAGGTGGGAAGAGGGGAGGGTGTGTGGGCAGAAGGGAGGGCGTGTGGGCAGAGGGGAGGGCAGGTGGGCAGAGGGGAGGGCAGGTGGGAAGAAGGGAGGGTGTGTGGGCAGAAGGGAGGGCGTGTGGGCAGAGGGGAGGGCAGGTGGGCAGAGGGGAGGGCAGGTGGGAAGAAGGGAGGGTGTGTGGGCAGAAGGGAGGGCGTGTGGGCAGAGGGGAGGGCAGGTGGGCAGAGGGGAGGGCAGGTGGGAAGAAGGGAGGGTGTGTGGGCAGAAGGGAGGGCGTGTGGGCAGAGGGGAGGGCAGGTGGGCAGAGGGGAGGGCGTGTGGGAAGAAGGGAGGGGGTGTGGGCAGAAGGGAGGGCGTGTGGGCAGAGGGGAGGGCAGGTGGGCAGAGGGGAGGGCAGGTGGGAAGAAGGGAGGGTGTGTGGGCAGAAGGGAGGGCGTGTGGGCAGAGGGGAGGGCAGGTGGGCAGAGGGGAGGGCGTGTGGGAAGAAGGGAGGGTGTGTGGGCAGAAGGGAGGGCGTGTGGGCAGAGGGGAGGGCAGGTGGGCAGAGGGGAGGGCAGGTGGGAAGAAGGGAGGGTGTGTGGGCAGAAGGGAGGGCGTGTGGGCAGAAGGGAGGGCATGTGGGCAGAAGGAAGAGCAGGTGGGCAGAGGGGAGGGCAGGTGGGAAGAAGGGAGGGTGTGTGGGCAGAAGGGAGGGCGTGTGGGCAGAGGGGAGGGCAGGTGGGCAGAGGGGAGGGCAGGTGGGAAGAAGGGAGGGTGTGTGGGCAGAGGAGAGGGTGTGTGGGCAGAGAGGAGGACAGGTGGGCAGAGGGGAGGGTGTGTGAGCAGAGGGGAGGGCAGGCAGACAGAAGGGAGGACAGGCAGGCAGAGGGCAGGGTGTGCAGGCAGAGGGGAGCGTGTCCAGGTGCGCTGAGCCCCCACTCACAGTGTGCTCCAGCATGGGGAGGATGGCGGCACTGGCCTGTACCACTCCCGTCCACTGTGGACAGTGCTGCCCTGCCAGTGCCTGGGCCATTACATCTCCCAGGGATGCCCACCATAACTGGGTTACTGGCACGGACCTCAGAGTGGGGGGCCCTAGGACAGCAGGGGGCACAGGTGGGCATGAGGATACTGGGCAGCAAGGCCTGGAAATTCAGCCTGGCCTTAAATGCCCACACAGCTGGCACCAGGGCCACCCTTCTCTCCTGAAACCTCAGAACATGGACACGACCTCAGAAATGGCGCAGGCCAGGCAAGAGGCTCAAATACCCCCCAGCTGCCCTCTAGGGCTGGCTTCCAAGTGAGCCAACAGCATACATGGAACCAAAAAGGATGGAGCCTGGACCAGCCTCTGACACACAGTCAGAGCTTAAAAGGACCAGAGGGTGAAAGAATCCATGAGGTAAGGGCCTCGGCTAACCAGCAGCAGCTTTCTTCCACTGTCCCATCTAGAAGCCCCCCGGGGAAACAGAACATGGGGGGCTGCTCTGGCCAACACAGGTCAGAGCCCAGGCCCCAGCCACTGTCTCCTCCACAGCATGGGCTCAGAAACCACAACTCAGGGACTACACAAAAGGGGTGTTTTTCAGTGTTTAGGCCCTTTCTATTTTTTAGGGTGATGTTTGTATCTTCTCAATACCTGTCCATTCTAGATTCCACTTGTTACCTCCGACGCTCCTAGGGAATGGGAATTGGAGTCAGCCGAGATGAAGGGCCAGGATGTAACCTCGTAATGATATTTGCTCTTAACTGGAAGGCGATGGCTGGTTGAGCTCCCACTCCTCACTGTGAATCCAGGGAGGTGCAGGGTGGGGTATGGGGTGTTCATTCTCAACAGCCCTGAACTTCCCAGCACAGTGTCCCTGGTACCAGCTCTCCTCCTTCTGCTGAGTGGGCCTGGGCCCTCCATCACCTGCCACCCCAGGCCTAAAGCGATGGTCCCCATAGAAGACAGAGGAAAGGGACTGAAACACTGAAGAGCACAGCGGCATTTAAACAGCCTGGGCCTTCTCAGCCACTGCTCCATTGACCCTTGGAAAATTCCTTGTTGCATGGGGTGGGGTCTCAGGGTGCTTTGTAGGTGTCATGCAGGATCCATGGCCCCTACCACCATTGCCAGTAACATCACCCAGTCATGGCCATCACAATGTCTTCAGACATTGCCAAATGTCCTTCCAGTGGGGAGGGGGTGCCGAATCACCCCCAACTGAGAACCACCAGACTCGAGCATTTATAAAGCCCACGGCATGGCCAGGACTTTGGGCCAGGGAAGAGGGATAACCGAGTCAGTCCCAGGCTGGCAGATGTGGAAACAGAAGGGCTTTGAGGGACAGGGGCTTGCCTCCATGCAAGTTCACCTTGGGCTCTTCTGCCTGCCCCCTCAGGGATGGGGGAGACATGTGAGGGTGGATTTGAATTTTCCAACAGTCAAGTCCAAACAGATGCCTCTTGGAGACAGACAGGACCAACAAGGGCACAGAGGAAGCTAAAAGTTCAGAAAAGTCAAAGGAAGACAAAGGGGAGCCTCTCTCAGGACAAACGGAGGGCTTGGGCAGAAGGGAACAAGATCACCCCTTGCTGAGGGTCTGCGATGTGATGGGCACCACAAGTCCCACCCCTACTGCCACTTCCACCCATGGCCTGTGGCTCTGTGCCTGTGGGTGCCCCTCAAGGCTCAAATGCACAGGAGCAGGAGAATCTGTCTCTCCACTGAAAATGGTTTTAAATCTTGGTCTTCCTCCCACTCTCTGCTTCAAAGTCTAACTGGAGTGCTCATGCCGGGGCTACATTTTAATCAGATAGAAAAGGTAATGAATTCCTCACAAACATTTCAAAGCAAACACCTTTCTGGCTCTCAGAAGCTGCCTTAAGCAATTAGCCATGGATGGCAGCTGGCAGAGGCTTTTGCTAAGGCACAAGAATTTGTGATATAAACACACGTGGAGCTCCCATAGTCATCATTTCTGCTAAAGCATCACTGTGATAAAACTCACTAGGCATGCTGGTAAAAGTGTGTGTCAGGGAGAAGCATCACCCAAACCTCCCAGCTCCTGGAAGCCTCCCCTCAGGGCTCTCACACTGGGAAGGCCCAGGTTCCTGGGGAAGGAAGGTTGGGGCAACTTGGGGCCAAGGATGGCCGCTCCACCAGCAACACACAATTCTGGGTTTGAGCCCCACCTGCGGCACTGGTTTTAGGATAATTTGGGGCAAATCACCAAAAACTCAGGTCTCAGGCCTTCACAACCACACCCCAACCCAGGCACAGTGGATGGAGACAAGTACAAACACACTTAAAATCTATAAAGATAGGGGGAGGTGCCTCAATGTTTATCCAACTCCTTCAAGCTGAGCTGTATTTTCATAAATCAAGTTAAAATCACAGTGGACAGGAAACCTGGAGCTTAAAGCTGCTGTCAAGCAATGTCGCCATTCTTGGATAGAAGAGCACGTTCCCACATGCCTTCCTGACCACACAGCCTCTACATAACACACATGCAAGGGTGCAGAAAGCAGCCAACTCAAGACTGGATGGTCCAGTTCACAGCAAATGCAGTTAACATTGATGAAACAGGCAGGCCTGTGTTTCAGATATTGCACTGGAGCTCTGTGCCCCAGTTAACAAGATTCTGGGGGCCTTAAAAATGCCAGCAACATGACTGCAAGTAAATGGACATCTCACAGAACTGCATCTGTTAACTGTGGTCTGCCCAGAAGCTCTTGATGGGGACAGACTCATTCTCTCTCTCTGAATGTGGAAACAGCCCAGAAGAAATGCTTCTGAGCTTCCTCAGAAAGAGCTCTGAGCACTTCACTGTATCTGCTCTCTGCAGTCTGTGTGGGACTTGGTGGAACAGCCGGAAGCAAGGAAAACTGTGGCAGTGAGAGCAGCCTGCAGCTAAAGGGGTGCTCTGCCGTCCTCACAGACAGCCACCCCCTTGAGCTTCCTGCTCTGTCCTGCCCTAGCTGGAGACAGCCTCCTGGTAGTGCCTGCCCTCTCCCTGCCCTACTCAGCCCATCCCAGGACCCGACCCCTGCACACACGTGAAGAAAACAGCCAGGTTAGGACTGGAGGGAGGTTCCCCTCCTGAGGAATTCCCTGAAACTGGCCATGCCATGTCCTGCCACCCAGGCAAACTCCAGGAAGACCTGGCACTGCAGCATGGTCTTTCTCACCTCGACTCCTCAAGAACCTAGCTAGGCGATTATACCTAGGGCCAGATGGACCCTAAAACCAAAGAGGAAATGCCATTCACTCCATTTCAGGTGGGCAGGGCAGATTAGCTCTGCTGGCTCCGCCAGTGTGGGTCTCCTGCCATCGCAGAGCAGATGTCCCAGGTCAGAACCTCAGAAGTGGCTCCCCAGGGAGGCAGAGCCAGGCCACATGCTGAATGTGAAAGGAGGCGGCGGCAGGTGATGGGAGCCAATGGAAACTCTGAAGGAGATGGCTGAGGCCAGTTGCAACCCAGGGTCTGCTCCAGCACTGCAGGCCATCCTGGGGATGGGGGCATAAAATGGAAAAGAGGGGCTCTGGGTACAGTGGAAGGGCTGGATGGCCCCAGCCTGGGATCTCAGGGTGGGACAGAAGAGCTTCTGGCTGGAAGGGCACAAGGGCCAGGGCATCCAGGGAAGGGGTGACATTCAATGGCCAAAGAGCCTTGCTGATTATTGTCTGGAGCCCACTGGACCCCACCACCCTACCTCCCACTCCTGGCCCAGGGGCCCTGGCTGGTGAAGGGCCCCCTCTCAGCACCCTTTCCTCATAGCACCTGTATTGGCAGCAATCAGCTCCTTGTATAGGGACCTGTTTGCCTGTTCTCTAAGAGGCAGCACACTGTGTGCCATGACCGGGCCCAGACGGAGCTTGGGAAGCCCCAGGGGAGCAAATGGACACCTTCATTCAAGGTGAGCTGCCCGCTCTCAGGATGGCTGCCCAGTGCCGTGGGCTCCAGACTTGAGTGGGCAGCTGGCAGGGATGCTGAACCACAAAGCCCTGGGTGGCCCCAAGTGCTGCCCAATTCTGATGGCCTGGGAGTGGCTGGTCCCAGTGCAGAGGTGAGAGGCTCCAGGCAGCACCGGCACCACAACCTCTCCCGTGGAGTGGGAACTGCTCACCCCAGCCCCCCCTAAATTGCTCAGGTGGACTTCCTGGGTCGGGGGCCAGAGAGGACACAAAGACCCCACCAGGACCTCCAGATGGCACAGGACGGTCTCTCATGCCCTCCGTTCCCGAGCCTGCCTGTCTCATGACAACCATTTACCCTACCTGAGTACAGAGTGTAGAGTTCACCATCCCTTATTTCCTCCAGCCTACAGACAGGGGACAGGGCCTATCAGCATGTCTTGGAGGTGTCAGAAAACCCCAAGTTTATCCTCCTTGCTGCATCTGCTGCCTGCAGAGGGGAGAGGGTGGGAGGCAGGGAGTTGTGGGGAGGTGTGGGGGCCAGGCAGGGCCTGGGAATAGGAAGTGGGGCAGATATGAACTTTGGTCACCAACAGTGCAGCCGGCGAGCTCCCCTGGGAACCAGGCTGTCTGAAAATGCTAGTCCTGCCTAAAATCAGCCTGAGACACCAAGCATGCAATCCCTGTGGGTCAGCAGGGGCCCCCACAGGCAAGAGAGGAGATCAGAAAAATGAGGGCATTGCCATGTAAGGGGCTGCAAAAGCACCGCCAGGGGCTGGGATAAAACTCCCTACTGGAAGCAAGCCGGGTCTCACTACATGGAAATGAAGCCAAGGAAAGACTCACGGTGCTGGTGGCCATGACTTTCAGGGGTAGGGGAGCAGGGACAGGGAGGCTCTCTGACCTCCCTGGTGGCAGTGAGCATGTAGGTAGCATGTGGGAGATGCTCTGCCCTCCCAGCAGGGAGTGGCCATGAGAGGGCCACCAGCATGGACTGGCCACAGGCTCTGCTGCCCCCAGAGGGTCCAGGCCTGCCCCACACCACCCTGGCAGGGGCTGAGTGGGGACCTCTTGCCTACTTCTGGAAGGTGCATCTTCTGAGCAGCACAGACTTAGCTCAGAGCCCGGGGTTGACGGGACACCCAACCCAGAGCAGGTGACCAGGGATCCCAGAAAGGAAGCAATTTAGGGACAGAGGGTTTAGGGGTGCTCTCTGCAGTGACCCCCACATTGCTGTGCTCTCCTTCCCTCCTGTCCTCCCACAACATGCTGTAAATCAGGGTGCAGAGAGAAGGCTGCGGTCCCACAAAGAGGAGAAGCCTTGCCAGGCTCACAGTGCTGGGGATGGAGGTTGTCCCTGGTGCTGGGTGACCACCCTCATCCTCCTTGGTGCCAGCATCTCCCCACACCCCAGCCCCTTCCCGGGGCCAGGAGTCTGCCATCCCTTTCACTTCTGGCCCAGAAACTGCATGCTCATCCAGTTTCTTTGTGGTCAAGGTCAGGCTGACTGCCAGGACACTGCCGAATGCTGACAACACAAACCAGCCATGCAGAGTAAGAGCTGGGTGGTGGGGGGCCACACTGTGGACAGCATGAGGCCCAGGGAATGTGCAGATGGGGGCAGGGCCTCTGCAGGACCAGGTGAGAAGGGCCCTGCTGGCCCCCAGGCTGTGTGCTCTGGGCAGATGTTCTAGGCAAGGGCTGAGGTTGTCCTCAGCACATCTGGCTTTCCCTTCCCACCTAGGGAGTCCCAGACCAGAAGGGGCTGGAGCCCAGAGCTGCTGTGCAGGAAATACTGGGGGGGCTACAGGAGGCTGAGGACCCACCTGGCCTCCATTCTCTCCTGTAGAGTGTTCTTTGCCAGGGTGCCTCTGTCATGGAAGAGGTTCTCATTAGCCACTCACCACATCAGAAGGCAGCCCTCCCACATGCTTCACCCTTGGCAGCATTCTGCAGACAGGATCACAGTGATAGACATCCCTCCTTGCCCAGGAACTGGAGAGCACCAGACCCCACTACAGATGGGCAGCCCTGCCTGGCTCAGCCACACGCAGCCCTGCGGCCTGGAGCTCATTGCTGGGTCCCTGTATCTCAGCTGTTCCATCTGTAAAATGGGAACAACTCCCACAGCCTTGCCAAGCTCAGGCCAAGCCCCCACTCTGGCCCCTAGTGCAGGCTGTGAAGGCCCCCGATGGCCTTGCTCAAGACCACCTGCAAGCTGCCCCCTGCAGAGCAAGGTTCCTGGGCTAACAGTCCTGGGCTGTCTGCAAACTACAAACTCTCTGATGGTTAGGGGGGGAACCAGAAGTACCAGGCCAGGGGCAGAGGTGAGTCCAGTACTCGGCTGAGGGGTCCCATCCCATGCAGGTGCTCAGTAGGGTGCCTCAAACCATGCCCCTCAAGTCACCTGGCCCCACAGACCCAGAGGGGAGCTGTGTGTGTGTGCATGTGTGTGTGTGTGGGGGGTGGTAATAAAAGACAAAACTCACTTATTAAAAACCTTTGAACAGAAAAAGATTGAAAGGGAGGAAACCAAGATGCTCAGAGTGAGTGAGTCTGCCACAATGAAAGGCCGGGTTGTTTTCCTCATTCTAGTCATTTGCATTTTCCCAATATTCTATAATGAACATTACTTTTGTAATGGGAAAATAATGAAGCTTAAATTATTTGTATTTGATCTTTTTCTGATTAAAAAAGTAATATATGTCCATTGTAGAAAATTAGGCACATGGAAAAGAAAATTAAAATCCTTCCTAAACTCACCACTCAGAGGCAAGTGGCACTAAGTTGTGATTTAATCCTTCTAATTTATTTTCCCTGCTTGTATTCAGCAAGTATTGGCATTGTATGATGTATTTTTAATTTAATATTATATTGTGAGCATCTTCTCATGTCACTTAATATTCATTGAAATTTGAATTTTACTGGTTCCATAGCATTCCATTGGACCATAATTCACTGACCCACATCCCTCAGTGGATAATCGAGAATGGTTTAACAATACATTTATATATGCTGAGTCTGCTTTGAAACAGCCCATACTCCATGACAAGTTTTAAACCTATCTTTTCTTTCTGAAACTAAAACCATAACAAACTAAAACAAGAAAGAAAAAAGGAAGAAAACAAACACAAACCCTCTCCTTGAGTTTTATCAACTTTAAAGGTTGTAATGGAAAAAGTTCCTAAATCCTTTTTTTCCCAAAATTTGCACAAGACAACTGGGTCATTTCTTTAAGGCCATCACATTAATATTTCCTCTTCACCTCCTTTCTTAAGCATCTTCAGTTTCCAGGAGCTCGCACAGCCACAGCTAAAGGGATCAGCTGTACTTTCACATTTTAAAGCTTAAATACTGGTTGCAAAAAGAGGAATTTCAAGTCTCCAAGGGGCAGCCTTCTCACTTGGAGGGCAGGAGGTAATTTTAAAGGTTTCTCTGTCCCTGCAGGAGCCAGGGGAGGCTGGTGGCTCTTCAGGGACCCTAACTCCACAGAGGCTCCATATGGGGAGAGACTGAGGGTCAGCCGGGAACCCCTGGGTGCCTTCGACATTTTCCAAATTTTCTCTTAACAAGATGTGTTATTTTTACAATTAGGAGATTCAAATAATTGTAAAGGTAAATTAAAAGATATAAAATATACATCTCAGAAAGTCGATCACAGCATCCCATGTCCCACAGGGCCGGGTTACCTGGATGACCCCACAACAGGTCCCATGGAAATAACTCAGATCACTGGACGCTGGTTCCCATAAAGAAATGGAGACTTGTGACCCCTGACCCAAAGGATTCTTTCATGCTGGCAACATCTGAAGACTTGCCACGAAAATGGAAATCAACTGTATATAAAACAGCCACCAATTAGTTGTCAACATATTTAACATTCTTATTTAGTTTTCAAGGGAACTTTTAGAACAATGAAATACACTATCTTAAATAATTAATTCAGCTAATCTTGTCTTCTAAAAGAGGTTCTCTATTCAGCATCCACTAAATCTTCTAAAAAATAGAACATAAAAAATTCCCAGCAGCAATTTACACACAAGGCGTGAGTGCAGACCCTTTCCTACTTCCCCTCCCTGCCCCTTTCCCCCTCCTCCCTTTTTCTCTCTCTCATATACCCAGACACCCAGCATGTCACCTCCCCACCCCTCACCCTTCACAGGGCTTGGCCACAGATTGGATTTGTCCCTAACTGATTCCTACGTGGCATCTAATTTGTCTGCAAAGCTGTGTGCTCACAAACTGCAAAATCATTTGCTAATCACTGTCCTTTCTCAGCATCCCAACACTAAACATACACATGACACACCCCTTCCCTTCCCTCCCAACCTGGGGACACTCACCACCCCTTGGAGCCTGGCAGATCCCCTTTGTAGTTAAAAATGCAGGACTGGGTTCCAGTAATTAGTACACACCAAGAAATAGTGACCCCTGGATTTAAACACATTATGAAAAGCTCATGTCCAAAACCCAACAGTCTCTGAGCAATCAAATGTGTGCAATCAAACACATCTTCACCAATACAGTTGGGAGAGAGTAAGTGGGGGGGGGGGCTATCACTGTCCCCGCTTGAGGGAGGTGACCACTTGACTTTGCAGCCATCCCTGGGGGCAAACCCAGAGCACAGGGAGGGGAGAGGTGGGCAGGGTAACTCACCAGGGGTCCATCGGCCCCTGGGAGCCCTGACTTCCTCAGAAGACCCTAGGACAAACCAGAGATTCCATCCAGGAACACCTGGGGGTCCTCCCTTCCAGCCTCTTCCCACAGGCCTCTTCCCACAGGCATCTGCCCAATCCTGTGCCCCAGGTGTCTGCAACACCGTCAGGCTTTGCTGTGGGAACAGAATCTTCCCACCAAGTGAGATGCACTTTCTTCTTTTCTCTCCTGCCCCCCAGGACCCTCCTCTGCCCCTTTTCAGAATCTCATCTGTGCTGTCCTCATTTCCCCCAAGTCTAAGGCCCCCAGGGTCTGTTCTAAGCATGTCCAGGCACCTGGCAGAACCTGTGCGCTGTGTGATCCATGGCCTTGAGCACAAGGGGCAAGTGGAGGAGGCATGGCCCCCGAAGCCTTGGCTCTCAAAGGAGATTCCAGCACAGCAGAGAGCCTGCCCAGGAACTCCGCCAGGAACTCCTCGGATACACAGCTTACTGGGACCCAAACTCTGGGGGTGGGACCCAGCAATCTGTTTTCATAAACTCTCCAGATGATTCTGACCTGCTGAGAACCAACCCCTTAGAAGAAATTTCCCTGGTACCTGCCAAGGTGCTTTGAATTAAGGACATAGTACCTGGGGTTAAACTACCAGCTCCAGAAGGGGGGGCCTCTGTGGTATTTAGGGACTAGGCAGGTGCTGAACAAGGTGGCAAGATTAAGGGGAAAAAAAAAACAGAAACAAATAGAACCCTCAGCTAAATCTGAATTTCAGATAAACATCCAACAGTCCAAATTGAACTGGGCGTTATGTATTTAGTTTTGGCTAAATCCAGCAACCCTGTACATATCTAGTAAATGAATGAATGAGCAAATGAATGGATTTCTGAATACATGATGAAAAGATCCAAATAGGCTTCTCTGCCTCTTGACTTATGGAGCCATCTGGACAGGCGAGCCCAAAGGCACACATCTTCAGCTGGGGGTGACAGAGCCCCTCATAACTGGACATGGGTGGGAGAAGAGCCTCCCCAGAGGTGGGGTGGGGAGGCAGGATGAAAGGCCCCTGATGGGAAGCCCCTCTGCCTGGGCACAGACCCACCTACTACTCAATGGAGCCCTGGGGGCCTGGAAGACCCTATTAGGGAAAGAGTGAGGCAGGAAGCACAGACTACTGAAACCCCAGAACCTGGCCCTCCCTTCCCCCCTTTGATGCTCCCTCTTCCCCCCGCAGGCACCTGGGGGACCAGGCAGCACCACAGGTGTGGGAGTCACAAGGGCTCTGGGGGCCAGAGCTCCATGGTGGTTCCTCCCCAGGTCTGGTGCCAGAGCACCTGCACCTCCCTCGGTGGGGTGCCTATAGGCTTCCTCCCCCAGACTCACTTACCTGGGCGCCAGGATTGCCCTGCTGCCATGTGGGGCTGGGTTCACCTTGGGGACCCTATAGGAAACCAAACCAAAGGCACTGTGGGTGGCTCCAGAGGGCTTGGGGGGGTCTCACTTTTCTCCCCCATCCTGACCTCTCACCTGCTAATCTGCTCGAAACTGCCCAAAGGAAGCACCAGGGGAAGGCATGCAGGAGTCCCAAACAGAAGGCAGGTGGGGACCACCCGGGAACACAGCTTGGGCAGGTCCCCCAAGGCACTCGAGGTCCACACTGATAATGAGCACCAATATGGTTTTGGCAAATACACCCCAGGCAGCCATCCAGGAAGGCAGACGTGAAAAGAAGTCTCTAGAGAATATTTCAATTGGTGGAAGGTTCCTAAGGGAGCCTGTCATGCTGAAGCCTCCCAGGCACCCACAAAGTAGACATGGGTGTCCCCAAGACCCCTCTCCTGCACATCGCCAGTGTACTGCGCACAGAGGAGACGTGATTTCCCTCTGCACTTGCCCCGGGCTGTCTGTGGATTGAGCAAATGCCAGACTCAAGACCTGTGACATAGGTTGCTGTTCCATGGAAGGGTGTACTCCAAGGACAGAGGCAAGGCTGGGCATCTGTATCCCCCCTTCACTCACCCCTGAGCCTGGGTGGGGCTGTGCCCAGAAACCATCATGAGGAGGCCACACCATGAGCCCCGAGACTTACCACGTTTCCTTTTGGGCATGTTTGTCCATCCATACCCATTACACCCTGAATGAGATTTTTAAAAGAAAAAAAATATGGCTGAATGCAAAAGAAACAACAGTGCTTGAAACGAAAAGCCTACTCAGTGTATCTCTGACCCCAGCCCCAAAATGTATCAGATGATAGCACATCCTTTGGAAGGGGTGAGGTTGGATCCTTAATTCAACCCGGATGACCCATTCATTGGCCCATGGAAACCATAGGTTATGGATAAACAGCTGCATGGCCCCAAGAGTCATCTGGGGGGCTGAGACCATTGAAAGGGAGGGCAGTGGGGCTGAGAGAGGCAGAGGGGCTGAGAGAGGCCCTGGGGGAGAGGGGGGAAGCTGCCTGCTAGGGCAGAGTCCAGCCAGGTCCAAGCACTTCTGTTTCCAATCAGATGTTTCCCAAAAGCCACTGGAAATTCTTCCAAGCAGGGAAGAAATGCATACTGAGTTTGCACATGTTGTGTGCTGGGAAAGGATACAACCAACACAAAAAGGGAAAGAGCAGTCAAGGCAGCTGGAGACGTTTCTCTGCTTAGCACTTTAGAAGTCTGCAAACACTTCACATTTGTACAAGCAGATGTCTGCAAGGGTCACCTCAGAAGAACCACCTGAAGGCCCAAGTGGACCACCAGCTAATGTCCAGTCTCAGGGGCCCTGATGGGAGGAGAGGTGCAGAGATCCCAGGACTTACAGGAGGCCAGGGAGGCCCTGGGGGCCCCTTCAGTCCAAGCAGCCCATGCAGCCTCTGTGAAAGGAAAGAGGGATGAAGATTCTAAGTCAGTGGGAGCTTCCTCCTGCCTCCTCTCTCTCAAGGCATACCCTGTAGTCCCTTCAACCTCCATCCTCCCAGAGCCTCTGCTGGTGACTGAGACCCTGGGTCTCCCAGGGTGCATGGCCAAAATCCTCTCCCTGCCCTGTTTCATCTCCTTGGTCCAGCCCACTTCTCCACCGTGGTGCTGGGGACCAGGAGGTACCTGGATTTGATGCAAACCTTGGTAGGGGTTCTAGAGGCATCCTCGGAGAGAGGGGCCTTTCAAGTCTGCAGGCTCGCTTTCCTGTATGCTCAGGGCTGCTGAGCACAAGCGTCCTCCCAGAGACAAGCCTCAGAATTAGAGTCTGCTGCATAGGGCACATTTGTCTGCTCATTACACATTCTCTCTCGAATCCCTCTCTATGAGGACCTGTGAGGGTGCTTCTGGTATCAGAGAGGCTGGGGCCACAGGGAGGAGTGGACCAGCTGAGAGGAGGCCTTGACATATGAGCACATTCAGGCAGAGGAAGGTGGAAGCTCAGATCCTTTCTGGGGTGGCCCCAATGTACATGAGCTCCATTACCCCTGCCTGGGTGCAGCCCCCAGGTGCCAGTGTCACCCAGGATGGGTTTTGAGAGAGAAGGTGAGACAGCAGATTTGTCACCTGCTGTAGGAAGGAGGGCCCCTCCTGTCTTGCTCACACCCATGCTGTCAATCATGGATTCACCACCTTTCACCGAAACACACAGGTGGCATGTGTCTTTCATTTTAATACAACCTTCTCAGATTCAGTAGAAGAAAAATCCTTCCCACATGCATTGACACTTAAATGTTTCCTTCATTATTTTAATGCCTTATGGTATAAATGGTTTTTAGAAGTTAAAAACCAAGGAGGCATTGCTTAGACATATGTTAGAGAGCTGGGGTGACGCATTCTCCTCCATGGCTAATCAGACATCCAAGGTATAATTTAGTCCCAAATGAATCTGCAAATGTCGACCCCAGCTCACCTCTATGCAGGGCAGGTGGTACGTCTCATCAGTTACCATCACCAAAAATGTACTGCCATGCTGACCTTGGTAACCTACACACACACACACACACACACACACACACACACACACACACACACACACTAACAGCAGCAGTATGTGGAAAGTAATTAATGCCACTCTTATTGCTGAGAAAATTTGCTTCAGCCTTAAAAATAACTCAGCCTAAGGGGATAGGGCTCTTTGGTGTCCAGATTAGAAGCAGGCCTGCAGGGCTTCACCTTTGACCTGTGCAGCCATCACTACCAAATCTGCCCATCAGCCCCTTCAGCTGCAGCCTGGAGACCCTGCATGACGGCAGCCTGGAACTGCCATGGTGCACCTGGCACCCCCAGCAATGCACCTGGACAACCCCTAAAATGCACTGAGACAACCCCGCTATGTTGTACCTGGACATCCCCACAGTGCACCAGGGCACTCATCACAATTCACTTGGACACCCCCATAGTGTACCTGGACACCCCCCATGGTGCACCTGGACACCCAACACAAAAACACCCCAAATGGTGCACTAGACCCCCCATTCAATGCAACTGAATACCCCCATGCTGCACCCAGACACCCCAGCAGTGTATCTGGCAACTGCCATGATGCACTAGGAAACACCCATGGTGCACATGGACACCCCCATGATGCACTTGGACACCCCCCATGGCCACATGGACACCCCCCCACAGTGCACCTGGGCACCCACAATGGCTGTGGACCAGTGCCCCAACCACAACCCTTCTGAAGGCCCAAGTTCCCTCCCCTGTGAAAAGCACTGGATTTACTCCTTAGTTATCCCACCACCTCACAGACCATTCTTTACTCACTTTCCCAGGGAAGTCCCTGGGTCTGTCACTGTTCTTGAGGCTATGCCATGACTGTAATCTAACCTGATTCAATCTAGAGTGTGCTCCTAAGGGAGCCCCTTCTGGGGGCTTCAGCCCTACTGAGGAGAGCCTCAGCCAGCTAGTGGACTTACCAGCTCCCCAGGCAACCCTCTGGGTCCGACTTCTCCATCATCCCCCTTCAGGGGAGAAAAGAGAAAGGACTTTAGGGCCAGGCTGGACAGATGGGGCACCACAGAGACCACTGTTCCTGTGATGACACATGTGCAGCCAGCAGAGGAGAAGGGACCCAGGCTTAGGTTGCTTCAGCATGTCAGATTTACTGTGCTCATCTGAATAGAAAAGCCCAGAATGTCTTCACTCCCAGGATCCTACTAGGTGCATGGATGCTGCAGATGGAAGGTGAGCCCAAGGCTCGGAGGCACCCAGCTTGGGAGCTCACAAACCACAGGTACAGGGAAGAAACAGCGGGGCAAAATATATTGTAATTCAAAGCATTTGATTGCCTTTGTGAATTACAGAACCTGGGGTAGGGCTGGGGCTGGGGTCAATCCCAGGGAGACAAACGTCTCTGCCTGGGTCCTAAACACAGCTGGACCAGAGAAAACTAAAATGAGTCTTCTCCTTCTGGCTTTGCAGGGGCAGCCAACACTCGCTTCTCTCAGCTGAGCACTGCTCCTGCCTCCTCCCTTCACACACACACACATGCACATGCACAGGGACACATCTGCATGCATAGTGCTCACGCATGTACTCACATTTGTGTGCACATGCACATGTTCATACCCACCTGCATGTGTACACGCACACACCTGCCAGTGCACATGCTCACATGTGTGCATACATGCACATGCATACATACACAATCACAGGTACACAACCACACAGGCATGCATACACACATCTGCACATGCTCACACTCACATATGCTGCCTGCTCACACTCAGGCACATACTCACCTATGTGCATATACACTCCCACGTGTGCCAATCTGGGCATCCAGCAGGGGTGGGCAGGGGTCCACTGAGAGGTGGGCACCCCAGGGGATGCAGAGGCAATGCCTTGGCCGCACTCTCACTGAGCTCTCTGCGTGAAGCAGGCAGAGCCACCACCCTGGGCTGGCCTCCACGAGGTCAGGGCTGCATCCCTTCATGACTCCAACAGCTCCAAGGCCCGGCAGCCAGGCGGTGCCCAGTGGACAGGAGCTGACTCAGCCATGCTCCAGCAGTTAACGGTGGGTTTTGGAGAATCTACCCAGAGCTTTGGCTAAATTGCAACACCCTGTTTCTCACTATATCATGAAATATAATATATAATCCTCGTGGACAGCATTGATAAACCCATGCATGTGTGCATACACATTCAGGCCTGTATGTCCAGAATAAGCCAATACATAAATGATACATCATCCACTTCAAAGACTACAGGGAAGGAGGAGACATTCAATGAGCTACAAGGAGATGCTGCACTGGGGCAGAGCAGAGCTTGCTCTTGGGAGCAGCTCAGGAACTCCTCTTTGGAACTCCAGGCTGACTAAAGGCAGCCCTTTCTCTCATCCAACCTGAGTTGGGCAGACCAGGCCTGGCCCTCCAACACATCCAGAGAAGGGGCTCTGAGTTACTCTTGGGTGTTTCCCACACTCCGAGCCAACCCACCAAGGGGCTAGTCCAACATGGTGGCAGGGGTCCCTTCCTGTTGTGCAACTCAGGGGTCCTCCCCAGATGGATTTCAAGCCATTTTTAAGGCTCTCTGGAAGCAACAGCCTCCCACTCAGGGCTGCCTCCCAGAGCGGCCTGTTTCCCTCTGTCCCTAAAGGCACCCAAACCCTCTTCACCAAGAACAGGCACCCTACATTGCCCCAACCTCCCGTAATTGCCATTTTAATTTGCAGCCTTCAAAACAGCAGCCATTTGAACTTCCTGAAGATTGGCAAGAACTCCATTAAACAGAACACCAGGTCTCCAAAAGGAAGGGGTCATTCCTCTCCTTTCTTATGCCCCACAGGTGAGTGGGCCCCCCCTGGCTCTTTCGTTTCTACCCCCTCTTCCCATGAGGTCTATTTTACTGACCACTCTGGACCTGAGGAGTCCAACCCCACCCCATTTCTAAGGTTCTGAGATTCTGAAAGGCCTGCCCACGAAATATCTCTGCTGCACCACATCATTCTGGACTTTGGTTCTGGTAACTCTGGAGGGAGACACTTACCCTGTGGCTCTTCTCACCTGGCAAGCCAGCCAAGCCATCAAACTGTGGTCACCCTGTGAGGGCGACAAAGAGCATTGGCTCAGAGGCCACCCACAAATGGGCACAGCACTGCCACGCTGTGCCAGGCCATGCTGCATGCAGTGCCTGTGCACCCACACCATAGCCCACACCATAACCCCCACCACTCATTTCACCACTGTTGCCTGTAATCCCAGTCCCTACTTCCCTGGACTCCAGCACAGGCAGGGAAAAGGAGAGGTGGCTTTTGTCACAGAGTCACAGGCATGTCAGGGAATAAAAACCCAGTATTTGAGGTGGCTGCTGCAAGCTACACCATGTGGGCTTGATGGCTTCTCCCCAGTAGAGGCAGGCATCATGGACACAGGGACCTTTCCAGAACTGCTCAGCACCATGCTCATTTGGCAAGTGGACCGCTGGCATCCTGGCTCCCTCTTTCTACCACCCCAGAAGCTCAGCTGCAAACCATGTGCAGTGAAGTCAAGGGGTGGCTATTTTAGGCTCTCATTACTTTTGCTGGTGAAAAAGGACCATGACTCTATTGAGGCAGATTCAAAGATTCTAGAAGACTTTTTCTCCTTTCATCAGCACAGGTTACTGAGGATGAGCCTCTCATTAGCTGGGGCTCCCAGGGAACTCTTAGGGTTTATCCATGCTGGTTACTAAGTAGCCTGACAATATGGATGGCTGGTGTTTAGTTGTGACCCAGTCTCCATGGTCCTCTCTAAAAACAGCTGCTGTTCCCCATGGTGGGTCCATCAAGCGGAGAGAGTCACTGTCCCTCTGCTCCTGGCAGGGCCTTGGACAAATCCTTCCAGGAGCTGAGAAGGAGGATGGACTAAGAATGGAGAAGAGGTTTCCCACCAAACTTGAGGGCAGAGGGACCAGCACAGGGAACCAGAACAGCTGGGAGGGAATGGTGTCTGATTTGTTCACACCCAAAAGTGAGCTCCAGCTCTCTCCCGTCAAAGCTCTTTCACTCCCTACCACACCAATAAGCAAGGAAACTCCAGAGCTGGGCAAGAAGACCCCAACATATGGCCACCCTTGTGAGTTGCCTGACAGTGTAAAGGCTTGGGCATTCCCCATGTTGGCCCCTAGGTGTGTGTGAGTGATTTTTCAGCTGCACATGCACAGATGGCTTTTATAGTTGGGATTCCAAGCCCCCATGCTTCCCACCCATTTGCAAAGAGCAAACTTCATCCTTAAGAAAACTACCTGTGACTCTCATGCTTGGTCATGAATGTCACCTGTCCAATTCCTGGCTTCAGGTCACTTCCAGAGTGATGTGTGCAGACCCAATTTTCCCCAGCCCTGAGGTTCTACCCCCAGGTGGGTGCAAACCTTCCAGCCACTCCTGTTCATCCTAATTGCAATGGTGACCACGGGAACTGACTCCCAGGGGCAGGAAGTGGCAGCCCTACCTTGGAGCTGGTTTGCCCAGGCATTCCTCTCGTGCCATCACTCCCAGCTCACCCCTGCAATGGAAGAAGGTGAACTGTCAGTGCAAAAATTAGCTGGTTCACCAAGACTTCCACGTGGTGGTGGGGAGTGCCACCAAAGATGTGTCCACCATGGGTCACAGCCCTATGGTCTGACATGTCCAGGGGACCTGGATCTAGGAGTCCAGAGGCTGCTCAATGACTCACACCAGAGGAATTCATACTCAGGGCCTCACGTGCCTGAACTGCCAGATCAAGATAATGCCACCTGCCATGCTATGTTTCTGGGAAGATGATATGATTTGACAGGTGAAACCACACTGGCAGGAAAAGTGGCTGAGGAACCACAGCCACCTGGAAGACTGAGTTCATGATTTCATGAGATAAGGACATTGGCAGACCAACGCAACATGTTTCCTTCTGCAGAGTGGAGAATCTCAGGGGAAGAGAAAGCAAGCATCTAGTCGGTCCCATTGCCTAAGGGAGACACTAAGATCCAGAAGGGAGATGTGTCTCACTGAGACCATGCAGCCACTTGGAGGCAGGAGGCAGGCTCTGCTCTGCAATGTCCCCTCACCACTGGTGGCCTCTCCCATGACCATTACTTCCAGCCGTGGAAACAGCCAAGGACAAACCCGTGGTCTCCATCTGACTGACCCTGAGACCAAGGACAGGTCTGGACTTTCCAGGGTTCACCATAAAGGCCTCATCTAGATGGGGCAGCCACTCTGCCAGTCTTCACTGGATTCAGCCAGACCTTGACACACTAACGAGGAACAGTGCCCAAACACATCTGAGACCAGATCAAAGAGGGGCCAGCCAAGCAAAAGTCTCCACTGAGCTGCTTCTCTCCTTTCCATTTTCCACCTGCCCAAGTCTGGGCCCTCCAATGCTCACTCTTATCAAATGAGGTTCATCAACCCATTCGCTCACTGACAAACAGAAAGAACATCTGGTAAGGGGAGCTTTTGGCCTCTCAAAGTACAACAAAGACAATGAAGGTAGCACACAGAACAGCAGTGAAGAAAGAGGAGATGGGACAAAATGGAGAACAGGGATGTAGTCTGGGCTTGCTCTGGTTAAAGGTTAATGAGGAGCTGCTCAAGATGAAAAGTCATTTTGGAAAAAGCACCGGTGCTGCAAAGCTCTGGAAGGCCAGTCAGGGAGCCTCTCTTCTTAAAGACCTGAAAATTCTCAGAAATCAAGGGGACTTCATCCCAAAAGCTCCCCGATGCCTCAGCATGATGTGGCCCTGGAGAATGTTCAGAAGCTTCTACAGCCCTATCTGGACTTACTGCAGAGACCACTCCAACTGCTCCATGGGCTGACTGCCCAGCTATGATCCCCATGCTCGCCACTCAGATCTGGGCCCTGCACCCACTGCCATCTTGTCTCTCCATGAATCTCCAGGTACATGGGCATGACTCCTTAAAACACGTAAGAACTCACAACACTGATACAACCCCACTTTACAAGTGGTCACATCCACTACCACTTCTCTGACTGTTCCTCTTTTCTCTTTGCGATTTTCACTTTCTGAGTCCTTGATGGATGAAACATTTTTTTTAATCAAATCTGGCAAGATGACTTTTCAGAGACAGATGAGAAAACCTTAATGAACTGAAACTCATTTCAGGATCTGATCTCTGGTATAGCTCCCAATCAACTACCTGAGAATCCCAGGAATTCATAGTTGGGGGCCCTTTTAGAATCTTCTAGTCCAACCCTCCGCCTCATGCCTGGATCCTCTCCACAGATCCTGGAATGATCTTTACATTTAACTCCCTGATCCGGGAGGATCTGTAAACAGTAGGAATTACTTGTTTTTGTCTTGTCTATTCTGAAACCAAAGCAAGAAGAGGTAGCTTAGGTGGTCAACATTCCTTCTGGAGGTTCATTTGTACCTAAACAAATACAACACAAGCACATTTTCTTTCCATTCACTGGAGGCATTCACAAGTTGAAAAAGGTCCCTGTCTAGAACCTGCTGTGTGTTACCCAGGACTTCCCTGTTTGCTTGGGTGGTGGTGATCAGTTTGTAAGTGTACCCTGTCTTGCAGTGGCCATGGTCACATGGAAGCAAATGCATTCCTTCCACTGGAAATGCATTCCAAACCAAAAATCCTGGGTGATCAGGAAAATCCTGAGCAACTGCCTGGCCATTTCCCCCAAATGAGGCAGCCCCAAAGAAACAAGGCCTACCGATTAGTTTGTCTTCTCAACTTGCTCCCAGAGGGGCTGGGAAATTGCTTTAAATTTAAAATGTTTATTAAATTAACTTAACTGAGGTCAGTGGCCTTGGAGACAGGGCATGCTGCACCATGGGAGTGGAAGTGGCCTTGGGGATGGATGTGCCCTTCGCACAGGGAGAGGACCCAGGCTTTCAGCAGCGGGCCCAGCCTGCACAGGGCTGTGTGGTGGCTGACACAGAGTGTGGCTTTACTCATTGCCCACCTGCTCCACACACATGCCCATAGGCAGGGGACACTCACCTCCTTCCAGGCTTTCCAGTGGGGCCAGGCAGGCCCTGCACACCTCAGGGATCCTGTCAGGAATCAGAGGACAAATTGTCAGTGGGGTGTCCATCTCCTTCAGAGGAAAGAGCCAAGCCTACCCCATGCTCATCTCTGAGGCCCAGGCTTACCTTCCCAGCATCCAGCAGGTGGGCAGCTGCCCAGGGGGCACAGGACTGGCTGCTGAGGGAGAGCTGGGAACAGAAGTGTAAGCCAACTTCTCCCTGCTGCAGCAGGCAGGCTTATTTCTGCTCCAATCCAGTGTTACCCAGAGCCACAGCAATTTTCTCTCATTTCCTTAAAGAAGTGCAGCAAAAGGGCTTTGCTGTCCCAGCAGCACCACCCCAAGGACCACGGCCTGAAGCCCCATGTCTCCAGGCTTGCCCCTCAAACTTCCACTCCAAGGGGGACCCTGTGGAAACTGTTCTTGATTAACATTTGCTCAGGCAAGAGAGGCTGGGAGGGGTGGTGGGGAGGGTGGCAGGGTAGTAACTGGGCAGGCACTGCCCGGGTGATGGGACACAGTCGGGAGCCATCAGTCCACGTGGTAGGCCTGATGTACCCAGCCTGAGCACACCCAAAGGGAAGGACAGTGACTTTCCAGGGGGTAACATGCAGCACCATTGGATCTCTTCCTGATTTGGACCTAAACACCAAACGGTGGAGCTCACAGGAGCCACAGAGCTCATGGCTGCCTCTCTCTCTCTCTGGGGTGAACGTGGCCATGAACCATTACAGCTGTAGGTCTGTCCTACAGGCCTGTTTCAAGGCAAGATCCCCCAAAAGATGGGAGCCCTGGGGAGAGACTGAGCAGATTTCAGTGGCTGATGGTGAAGTCTGCTCCCTCCTGGTCCACAAGGGTGGGCAGCCAGGGGGACACTGCACCGTTTAAATCCCCCATCTCCTTCACATTGCTAGGGCACCTCCACCCCCAGCAACCCTGTGAGCCCAGGTCTGACAGACCAACAGTTTGCTAGCACCAGTGTGCTCAGACACAGACTGCAAACATCTTGTGCAGTAAGGAATGCAGGTGAGAGCATCTGAGCAAAGGCAGGGTAGCAGCAACACCAGAGGACACTTCTGTGAGGGGCTGAAAAGATGGAACTTCAGATGTGGGTACCCCATTGACACCCTCTTCATCTTTGGGAAACACAAGGACAAACAATGACCCTTGCAGCCTTGGGGCATGAGGCAAGATAGCAGGCAGCACATGCATGGCTAGCACTGCTCCATGGGGACCAGAATCTTCCTTCTGGCACTTCCCAGATCCCTAGGCTACATTCTCCCCTGTTGAGGGATCAGCAATGCTCAATATTGGCTGAAGGCAACTTAAAGTGCGTTCCCTCCAGGGTGAGTTGCCCCCTGCCCCGTCTCCTCTCAGGATGTGAGGACAGTTTCCCAGGAGCTGCTGGCATCAGCTCCAGCCCTGGACTCCTCTGTGATCCCACAGCACAGGTACCCACCCAGGCAGGGAAGCTGCCACCCCCAGAGAGACACAAAGATGAGACTTTTCCCTCTGCCTACCCAGGACCCGAGGACCACTTGTGTTCATGTGGCCGCACCACAGCCCAGCGCTCTCCACAAGGGACACAGATGTGCCAACAACTTACCATGGGGCCGGGTCTCCCAGTAAGACCCTTTGGGCCAGCCGGTCCCCTGAGCACCAACTGCAAGATGAAAGGACATGTGCTGTGAAATGGCCCTCGGCAGCTGTGCCCAGGTTTGCTGGCTCCTGACCCGTGAGCCATGGCCAGGAGGGAAGGGGCAGGCTGTTAGGGAGAAGACAGGAGCATTGGGAGGGGATGTTCAGATGGGTGCTTCCAGAAACCCACCAACTTTGCTCCTGGGGCTGTTGGCACCAAGCATGAGTGAGAGGGGGGGGGGCACCACAAGTATATGAGCTCCAAGATGGGCCCCAGCCTCCACCCATCCACACTGTGAGGATCCAAGACAGGCCCCAACCCCCACCTGCCTACCCCAGATCTATATGGGCTGAAGCTAGGCCCCATCCTCTGACTGTCTACACTAGAGGTCAATGGCCTACAAGGTGGACCCAAGCCTTCATCTGACTACACCAGAGGTATATGGGCTCCAAGCTGGGGCCCAGCCTCCACTCATATATATTTTGGTAGTTTGGTCTCCGAGCCTGGTCCCAGCCTCCACCTGTCTATACCACAGGTTTATGGGCTCCATGCTGGGCCCCATTCCTACACTTGTCAAAACCACAGTTGTTTGGAAGATGAGCCAGGCCCCAGACTCCACTCATTGAACCATAATATTCCAGTTTGCTAAGGCTGCCATTTTATGAAACACCAGAAATGGATTGGCTTTATTAAGGGGGTTTATTTGGTTATAAAGTTACAGTCTTAAGGCCATAAAGTACCCAAGATAAGGAATCAACAATAGGATACCTTCACTGAGGGATGGCCATTGGTATCTGGAAAACCTTTGCTAGCTTGGAAGGCACATAGCTGGTATCCGCTTGCTCCCAGGTTGCGTTTCAAAATGGCATTCTCCAAAATGTTGCTCTTGGGGCATTTTGTCCTCTCTGAGCTGCAGCTCCTCTTCAGATGTCACTCTCAGTTGCTCTGAGGTCCTTCTGTCTGTGAATTCCTTTGTATGACTCCAGTGATCCAATTAATACCCACCCTGAATGGGCATGGTAACTCCTGCATGGAAATTATCCAAACATTTCACTCACAGTTGGGTGGGTCGTATCTCCATGGAAACACTCAATCAAAAAATTCCAATCTAATCAACACTAATATGTGTGCCCCCACAAGATTGCATTAAAGAATATGTTTTTTTCTGAGAGACATAATATATACAAATCAGCACATATAAGTATATGGGCTCCAAGCTGGGCCCCGTGCCTCCACCTGTCTACACCACAGTTATATGGGTTTAAAGCTGGGCCACAGCATCCATCCATCTACACCAAAGTTATATGGGGTCCAAGCTGAGACTCAGCCTACACAGTTCTACACTGTGGGGATATGGGCTCTTAGCTGGGCCCTTGCCTCCAGCCATCTACCCCACAGTTATATGGTCTCCAAGCTGGGCCCCACATATCCACTGGTATACACTGTGGGGATACAGGCTCCTAGCCAGGTCTCAGCCTCCACCTGTCTACCCCACAGCTATATGGACTGAAGCTGGGCCCCATGCATCTAGCTGCCTACACTGTGGGGATATGGCTTCAAGCTTGGCCACAGCCTACACCTGTTTCTACTGTTGGGATATGGGTTCTTTACTGAGCCCTAGCCTATACTCATGGGTGTATGGACTCTGAGCTGGGCCCCAGCCTCCACCTCTATACAGCAAACTTATATGGGATCAAAGCCAGACCCCACACCTCCACCTGTCTACATTTTGGGAATATATTGTCCGATCCGGAGTCTTGCCTCCACTGGTATACCCCACAGGTATATGGGTGGGCTCCAAGCTGGGACATAGACAACACCCAACTATACTGTGGGGATATGGGCTCAGAGCCAGACCCCAACCTCCAACTTTCTACCCACAGGTATATGGGTTCAAAGCTGGGCCACAGCCTCCACCTGTCTACACCATAGGTATATGGGCTCCATGCTGAGCCCCAGCCTCTACCTTTCTACACCACAGGTATGTGGACTCCAAGCCAGGGCAAAGGCTATGCTCTTTAACACTGTGGGTATACAGGCTCTGAGCTGGGTACCAGCCTCCTCCTGTCTACCCCACAGGTATATGGGCTCCAAGATGGGCCCCAGCCTCCACACATGTACACTGTGGGGATATGGGCTCTGAGCTGGGCCACAGCCTCCGAATGTCTACACTGTGGGATATGGGCTCTGAGCTGAGCCCCAGCCTCCACCCATAAACACTGTGGGGATATGGGCCCCGGGGCCTGTCCCTAGGCTACCCCTGTCTACCCCACTGTTATATGGACTCCAAGCTGGACCCCAGCCTCCTCCCCTCTTCTGTGTGGGCATTTGGGCTCTGAGCCATGCTCCATCCTCCACCCATCTATCCCACAGGTATATGGGCTCCAAATTTGTCCCCAGGCCTCCACCTGTCTATACCACATGTTTTTGGACTCTGAGCCAGGCCCCAGCTTCCACCTATCTAATCCACAGGTTGATAGGCTCCAAGGTGAGCCCCACACCTCCACCCGTATACACTGTGAGAATATGTGCACTCTGAGCTGTGCCCAGTCCTCCAATCATCTACCCCAGAGGTAAATGGGCACTAAGCGGAACCCCAGGCTCCTCCTGTCCACACCAGAGATATATGGTTTCCGAGCTGTGCCCCAGCCTCTACCTATCTACACTGTGAGGATATGGGTTGTGAGTTGGGCCCAAACCGCCACCCATCTATCCCACAGGTATATGGGCTCCAAGCTGGACCCCATCCTCCACCTCTCTCAATTGTGGGGATATGGACTCTGAGCCGGGCCCCAGCCTCCACCTATCTACATCACAGGTATTTGCTATTGAAGCCAGGTCCCACATATCCACTCATCTACACTGTGGGAATTTGAGGTACGAGCCAGAACCTGTCTTCCCCAAATGTATATGGACTCCAGGCTTGCCGCAGCCTCCACCTGTCTATACCACAGGTATATGTGCTCAAAGCTGGGCCATAGCCTACACCTGTCTATACTGTGGGGATATGGGCTCCAAGCTGTTCCCTGCCTCCACCTGTCAAACTACAGGTATATGGACTCGAAGCTGAGCCCCAGGCCCCCAGCTTTCTACACTGTGGGCATATGGGCTCAAAGCTGGGCACCAGCATCCATCCATTTGCACTGTAGTCTTATGGACTCTGAGCTGGGACCCATTTACCCCACAGGTATATGGCTTACAAGCTTGGCCACAGCTTCCAGCAGTCTACACCATAGATACATGGGCTTTAATCCAGGCCACAGCCTCTACCCATCTACACTGTGGGGATATGGGCTCCAAACCAGGCCCCTGCTTCTACTTATCTACATTGCAGAATATGGGCTCTGAGCCAGACCCCAGCCTCTACTTATCTACCCCACAGGCATATGGGGTCATGCTGGGTCCAAGGCCTCCACTTGTCTACACTGTGGGGATATGGGCTCAGAGCTGGACCTCAGCCTCCACCTGTCTACCCCATAGTTATATGGGCTCCAAGCTTGATAGATGCCTGCACCTGTTTACCCAACAGGTATATGGGCTCATAGCCAGGCCCCAGACTCCACTGTCTACATTGTGGGAATATGGGTTCCTTGCCGGGCCCAGCCTCCATCCATCTTCCCCACAGGTACAGGGTCTCCAAGCTCAGCCCCAGCATCCACCTGTCTATACCACAGGTATACTGGATCCAAGCTGGACCCAACACCTCCACACATCTACACATAGGGATATGGGCTCTGAGCCAGGCCCCAGCTACCACCTGCCTATATCATGGGGATAAGGGCTCCATGTTGGGCCCCAGTTGTCACCTGTCTACCCCACAGGTATATGGGTTCCAAGCAGGGACCCAGACTCCACACTTATATCCCTCAGATATATCATCTCCATGCTGGTCCCTAGCATCCACCCATCTATACCAAATGTTTATGGGCTCTGAGTCAGGCCCCAGCCTCCACCTGTCTACCCCCACAGGTATATGGGCTCCAAGATGGGCCCAAGCATCCATGCATGGACTCTGAGCCTGTCCCCAACCTCCACCTGTCTACACTGTGGGGATATGAGCTCCAAGTCATTCCCCAGCTTCTAGTCATCTACATTGCAGGGATATGTGCTCTGAGCTGGGCCCCAGCCTCCACCCATCTACCCCACATGTATATGGATTCCAAGGTGGGCCCCATGCCCCTAAACATCTACACTGGGTATATATGGGCTCCAGGCTGTGCCTCATGTCTCCACTAGTCTACACTGTGGGGATATGGTCTCAGAGCCGGGACCCAGTCTCCACCTGTCTACACCACAGGTATATGACCCCCAAGCTTGGCCCCATGCTTCCAACCATCTACACTGGGGATATGCCCTCTGATCTGGACACTATCATCCAACTCTCTACCATACAGGTATATGGGTTACATATCCCACAGGTATATGGGCTCTATGTTGGGCCCATGCACCCACTTGTCTACAGCACAGCAGCCACCTGTCTACACTGTGGTTATACAGGCTCTGAGGCTGACCCAGGCCTCCACACTTCTACATTGTGGGTATATGGGCAAGAGCCCAGCCCTATTCTCCACCTGTCTACACCACATATATATGGGCTCCAAGATGGACCCCACGTCTCCACCTGTCTATACACAGGTATATGGGTTCCAAACAGAGACACAGACTACAACTGTCTACACTGTGGGGATATGGGCTCCAAGCCAGGCCCCAGCCAACAACAATCTACCCAAAATCATATGGGCTTAAAGCTTGGCCTCCGTCTACACCTGTCTACACTGTTGGGATATGGGTCCAGGATGGCCCCCAACCTCCACCCATCTACCCACAGGTATATAGGCTCAAACCTGGGCTGCAGTGTCCACCTGTCTACCTACATTGTGTGGATATGGGCTCTGAGCCGGGCTCTGGGTCAGGCCCCAGGCTCCACCCATCTACTCCACAGGTATATGGGGTTCAAAGGTGGGCCACAGCATCCACCTGTCTACACTGTGGTTATATAGGCTCTGAGGCTGACCCAGGCCTCCATACTTCTACATTGTGGGTATATGGGCACGAACCCTGCCCTAGTCTCCACCTGTCTATACCACATGTATATGGTTCCAAGCCAGGCCCCACACTCCCACCTGTCTAAAACATATTTATTTGCTTCTCTGAGCTAGGCTCCAGCCTCAACTTGCCTACACCATGTGTATATGGGCTGAGCTATCAGCCCCAACCTCCACCTGTCTATACTGCAGGTATATTGGCTCTGAGCCAGGCCACAGGTTTCCACCATCTACATTGTGGGCATATAGGCCACGAGCTATGCCACAGCCTCCACCTGTCTACATTGTGGGGACATGTGGACTGAGCCAGACCCTAGCTGCCACTTGTCTACCCCACAAGTATATGGGCTCCATGCTGGGCCCCAGCATCTACCCTTCTACATTGCAGGAATATGGGCATGAGCCCGGCCCCAGCCTCCGCCTGTCTACAGCACAGGTATATGGGCTCCAAGCTGGGCACCATGTCTCCACCTGTCTACACTCTGGGATATGTGGTCCGAGTGGGCCCCAGACTCCAGCAGTCTAAACTGTGTAGATATGGTTTCTAAACTCGGTTGAAGCCTCCACCATCTGCTCCACAGGCATGTGGGCTCCAAGCTTGGCTCTAGCATCCACCTGTCTATACTGTGGCATATGGGCACCATGCTGAGCCCCAGCCTCTACCCATAAATATTGTGGGATATGGGCCCTGAGCCAGGCCCCAGGCTACACCTGTCTACCCAAAGAGATATGGGTTCCAAGTTGGGTGCCAGCCTCCACTTGTCTTTCCCAAAGGTACGTGGGTTCCAAACCAGGCCCCAGCTTCCATCCCTCTACCCCACAGGTAAAGGAGTTCCTTGCATCGGCTCATGCCTCCAGCCATCCACACTGCAGGGATATGGGCTCAGAGCCAGGCCCTAGCCTCCACTTCTGTACCCCAGAGTTACATGGGCTCCACGCTGGGCTCACACCTCCATCCATCTACATTGTGTGGTTACGGATTCCAAATCAGGACCCAGCTTCCACCTGTCTACCTCACAGCTATACAGGCTCAGAGCCAGTCCCCATGACTCTACCTGTCTACAATGCAGGGACATGGAATCCAAGCCGGTCCCCAGCATTCACCCATTTTTACTGTGGGACCATGGTCTCTGAGCTGGGTCCCATGCCTCCACTTTAAGTTGGGCCATGGCCTTTAGCCATCTACCCCAGACATATATGGACTCCAAGCTGGGCTGCACGTATCCACCAGCCTATACTGTGGAGATCTGGGCTCTGAACTGTGTCCTGGTCTAAGCCTGACTACTTTGTGGGATATGGGCTCCGAGCTGCGCCTAAGCCTCCACCCATCTACCCCAGAGGTGTATGGGCACTAAACAGAACCCCAGGCTCCTCCTGTCTACACCAGAGGTATATGGGTTCTGAGACAGGCCACAGCCTCCACCTGTCCCAGGCCTCCACCTGTCTTTCCCACGCCTCCACCCGTCTACACTGTGGGAATCTGGGCTCAGAGCTGGAATCTAGCCTCTACCTATCTACCCCAGAGTTATATGGGCTCCAAGCTAGGACTCAGCCAATACCCTTCTACATAACAGGAATAGGGGTCCAAGATGAGCCCCCGCCTCCACTTGTCTTCATCACAGGTATATGGGCTAACACCCAGGCCCCATGCACCCAGCTGGATACATTATGGAGGTATGGGATCCGAGCCAGACCCCAGCTTCCAACTTCTCCCCAACAGGTATATTGGCTCCAAAATGTGCCCCAGCCTCCAACTGTCTAAAAAACAGTATATGGGCTCCAAGCCGGGCCCACGCCCCCACCAATCTACATTGTTAGGATATGGGCTCCAAGCTGAACCCTAGCCTCCACCCATCTACCCCATAGGTACATGTGCTCAAAGCTTGGCCCAAGCCTCCACCTGTCTATACCACAGATAAATGGGCCCCAAGCTGGGACTCAGGCCTGCACTCATCTACACTGTGAGGATATGGGCTCTGAGAGAGATCCCAGCATACACCTGTCTACACTGTGGGTATATGGGCTCTGAGCCAGGCACTAGCATCTACTGTCTACACTCTGGGGATCTGGGCTTCAAGCCTGGCCCCAGTCTCCACCTGTCAACAGCACAGGTATATGGGCTCCAAGCCAGACCCTAGACTCCATCTGTCTACCCAATGGTTTATAGGCGCCTCAAATTGCCCTACACCTCTACCCATCTACACTGTGGGGATATGGGTTCAAAGCAGGATCCTAGCCTCCACCTGTCTAATCTGTTGTGCTCCAGCCTCCAGCTGTGTACACCACAGGTGTATGGGATCCAATATGGGCCCCAGCCTACATCTGTCTACACAGTAGGGATATGGGCTCTGAGCCTGGCCCCATCCTCCACCAACCTACCCCACAGGTATATGGGCTTTTGGCTTGGCCTCACACATCCATGTACCTACAGCAGACTTATTTGGCCTCTGAGACAGGCTGCAGCCACTACCAGTCTACAACACATTATATGGGCAACGAGACAAGCCACATGCCCAGACCCATTGACTCTGTGGGGATATGGGCTCTAAGGGGGCCCCTGCCTCCGTCTGTCTACACCACAGGTATATGGGCTCTGAGTCGGGCCCCAGCCTCCACCTGTCTATACTCTTTGGATATGGGCTCCAGACTGGGCCCCATCTTCCAGCCATCTATACGGTCTGGATATAGACTCTGAGCTGGGCCCCAGCCTCCACCTAGGTGCCCCACAGGCATATGGGCTACCAGCTGGGCCCCAGCCTCCAACTGTCTACACAACATGTATATGGACATCAAGCTGGGCCCCAGCCTCTACCTCTACATCACAGGTATATGGGCTCCAAGCTCGGCACCAGCCTACCCCCAAATGCACCTTTGGGATACAGGCTCCAAGCCGGGCCCCATGCCTCCACCCATCTACACTGCAGGGATACAGGCTCCGAGCCACACCCTAGCCTCCACATATTTACCCCATACATATATGGGCTCCAAGTTGGGCACAAGTTTACACCTGCCTAAATGGCAGGAATTTGGGTTCTGAGCCAAGCCCTAACCTCCACACTTCTTTCCCACAGGTATATGGGCTCCAGATGGGCCCCGGCCTATACTTGTCTACACTGTGGGTATATGGGCTGCGAGCTGGGCCCAGCCTTCACTTGTCAGCACCACAGGTA
>NW_023637602.1:38864-143043 GCF_015220235.1 Choloepus didactylus
TGCAGTCATTGTTCACATTGTCCAAAAACTTAAGATTTACTGATTTATGCAGTCATGTTTTAACCTGTGAATTTCCTTCTGTTGATATAAATGACTTTAAACTTTCCGTATCAACCACATTCATACCCAATTCAGCACTGCTGATTATACTCAAAATAATGTGCTCTCATCGCCTCTATGCATTTCCAAACAATTAAATTTAACCTAGTTAAAAACTGTACATTTTAGCAACTGCTCTTCATTTTCTAGCCTTATTCTATCTCTTGCCAATGTATATTCTAGATTCTGTGTCCATGAGTTTGCATAGTATAATTAGTTCGTATTAGTGAGATCATACAATATTTGTCCTTTCGTGTCTGACTTATTTCACTTGAAATAATGCCTTCAAGCTTAATCCATGTTGTCACAAGCTTCAGGATTTCATTCCTTCTCAGTGCTGAATAATATTCCACCATATGTATATATCACATTTTGTTTATCCATCAGCTGATGGACACTTGAATTGTTTCCATCTTTGGGAATTGCAAATAGTGCTGCTGTCATCATCAGTGTGCAGATGTCTGTTCACGTCCCGGCTTTCAGTTCTTCTGGGTGTATACTGAGTAGCGAGATTGCCAGATCATAGGGCAACTCTATACTTAGCTTTCTGAGGACCCACCAACCATCATCCACAGCAGCTGTACCATTGTACATTCCCACCAACAGTGGATTAAGTGTTCCTACTTCTCCATATCCTCTCCAACATTTGTAGTTTCCTGTTTGTTTAATCGTGGCCATTTTACTAGGTCTGAAATGATATCTCATTGTGTTTTTTTTTAATTAAATTCAGTTTTATTGAAATATATTCACATACCATATAGTCATCCATGGTGTGCAGTCAGCTGTTCAGAGTACCACCCTATAGTTATGCATTCATCACCACAATCTATTTCTGAACATTTTCCTTACATCAGAAAGAATCAGGATAAGAATAAAAAATAAAAATAAAAAAGGACACCCAAATCATTCCCCTCATCCCACCCTGTTTTTCATTTAGGTTTTGTCCCCATTTTTCTACTCATCCTTCCAAACACTAGATAAAGGGAGTGTGATCCACAAGTTTTCACAATCACACTGTCACTCCTTGTGATCTACATTGTTATACAGTTGTCTACAGGAGTCCAGACTATTGGGTTAGAGTTTGATAGTTTCAGGTACTTACTTCTAGCTATTCCAATACATTAAATCCTAAAAAGGGTTATCTATATAGTGTGTAATGATGTCTTCCAGAGTAACAATGTCCACCAGAGCATGGTGCATAATGATGTCCACTCGGCACACTTCCGGCCCAGTTTAATGCTTTTTAAAACATTTAAAAATTCATTTATTGATTTCTTTCTCCAATTGCCTATTTCCCTTTTTTTTCTTGTTTGTTTTCTGTGTGTGTTGGCCCCAACTCTAGTGCAGCCCCCCTTGACTCTCGTGAAACCCCTGAGACCTGGGACCAGGGTTTTGATGTGGGCAGTTCAAAGGTGGAGTGTTTTATTTACTGACTTAGAGTAGATTGGAGAAACAGGTTTTTGGGAAACTGAGATGAATTCTTTTTTCAGCTAAGTGTGAGATGCTTGCTACAACAACCAAATGGTAGTGTGTTGTAAAATATCCCTAGATAATGTTATGTATTACTATACCTTCTCTGATTGGCTCTAGGATGTGACCTTCTGCTTGAATTATCTCAAGAGCTTTAGAAATATGAGTGCACACCTGAGGTAAGGTGAAAGAGGTTTTTATAATAAGGTTATATCTTGTATTCTTCAGTTTTTTCCTAATACCTCTGTGCTAGAATATTACTATCTATGCAATGTTTCCTGTGGGAAACTGAATGTACATGATAAATTCAGGCCACTCATTAATCCAGATATTTCAGAGCCCTACTAAATTGCTGCCTTAAAAAAGAGAGGGGAGAACCTAAGATGGCGGCTAGGTGAGACAGGGCAAAAAAAATGCCTCTGTGAAAAATACTAAATAAAAACCAGATAGTGACCCAGAACACCACTTCCAGAGTAGCAGCATCCAGACAAGGTCTGCTAAATCCACAGGGAACGGGCATTGGGTGAAACAGGAGTCTGCATTCTGAAACGAATGAGTGAGTCAGCTGAGAATCCCTCGGCCACGCTGCGGTGTGGGGAAATTGTGGGTTGGTGTTTGGAGATGGACTAGTACTTTAAAAGAAAAATAAGCCTGGGAGCAGCTACAGATATGACAGGAGTGGGCTGGGCTAACGCCTCGGTGTCTGGCATGGAGGATACCCCTTCCTACACCCACTGCTGATTGTCTCGGGCCCAGGGGAGCAAACAGAAGCCAAAGGAGAAAAAAAAAAAAAAACATGACTTGCAGACATCTCCCTGGTAGGTGGGGGCACTCCTGCCCGAGGCCGGACCCACAGCACAGAGACGTGCCGAGAAACCCAGAATGACAGGGAGTCTTTCACACAGCACCGCTCACATGCCACAATATCGGTCATGGACAGTGGCCTTTAATAACACATGGGGATTGTCCCATGCTGGGAGGGGGGAGAGCTGTGTAGGAAAGGGGGAATTTAATGCATCCCATTCAACCATCTTGAAGTAGGTGCTGGGAATGCTCCGGCAACAGCCCGGCGTCCCAGGCTTCCGTGGAGGCCAGTGTGCACTTGTGACATGGCATGGGCCCACCCTCCCTCAGCAGAGGTGCCTGGAAGTGCACAGCAGAAAAGGGGGAACCACTCAGAAATCCAGGGAAACTTACACCAATACCAAGGACTTTTGGGGTCAGCAGCAGAGGACAGCCTTAAATCTCTGGGGACAACCTGGGGGTTTGATTATTAGAAGCTGCCCCTTCCCCCTACCTGCTCAGACACACACCCCTCATTCAGGGTGGACAGCACCGACATCACGCTCAAATTAAGTGCACAAATTGGACACCACAAGAATCAGATCCCCACACACCACAAAGTTGAGGAGAACTGACTTGAGGGGAATAGGTGAGTCATGGATTCCGTCTGCTGGTTAGTTAGAGAAAGTGTACGCCACGAAGCTGCAGTTCTGACAAATTAAAAATCAAGTAAAGCAATGCCAAGAGGCCAAAAACAACAGAAAATCTTAAAGCATAATGATAAAACCAGACAATATGGAGAACCCGAACCCAAACACCGAAATCAAAAGATCAGAAGGCACATAGTACTTGGCACAATTAATCAAAGAACTTCAGATAGGCAATGAGAGCATGGCACGGGATATAAAGGGCATGAAGAAGAAAATGGCACAGGATATAAAAGACATAAAGAAGACCCAAGAAGAGCATAAAGAAGATACTGCTAGAGTAAATAAAAAATAGAAGATCTTATAGAAATTAAAGAAACTGTAGGCCAAATTAAAAAGACTCTGGATACTCATAATACAAGACTAGAGGAAGCTGAACAACAACTCAGCCTCCTTGAGGACCACAGATTGGAAAATTAAAGAACAAAAGAAGAATGGGGAAAAAATAAAAAAAAAATAGAAATGGATCTCAGGGATATGATAGATAAAATAAAACATCCAAATTTAAGACTCTGGTATCCCAGAAGGGGAAGAGAAGGGTAAAGTTCTAGAAAGAGTATTCAAATAAATTGTTGGGGAAAACTTCCCAAACCTTCTACTCAATATATATACACAAAGCATAAATGCCCAGTGAACTCCAAATAGAATAAATCCAAATAAATCCACTCCAAGACATATTCTGATCAGACTGTCAAGTACTGAAGAGATGGAGCAAGTTCTGAAAGCAGCAAGAGAAAAGCAATTCACATACAAAGGGAACAAGACTAAGTAGTGACTACTGAGCAGCCACCAGGGAGGTGAGAAGGCAGTGGCATGACATATTTAAAATTCTGAGAGAGAAAAATTTCCAACCAAGAATACTTTATCCAGCAAAACTCTCCTTCAGATTTGAGGGAGAGCTTAAATTTTTCACAAACAATGCTGAGAGATTTTGCTAATAAAAGTCCTGCCCTACTTCAGATACTAAAGGGAGCTCTACTGACAAAGAAACAAAGAAAGGAGAGAGAGATACAAAGAATTTAAACAGACATATATAGAATATTACATCCCAGGTCACCGGGACACACATTCTTCTCTAGTGATCATGGGTCTTTCTCCAGAATGGACCGTATACTGGTACAAAAAAAACAAGCCTCAATAAAATTTAAAAAAAATGAATGAATTTGTTCAAAAGCACATTCGCTGACCACAATGGAATAGAAATAGAAGTCAATAACCATCAGAGACTTGGAGAATTGACAAACATCTGGAGGATAAAAATGAGGGGGAGCTGAAAACATTCCCAGATAATCAAAGTTGAGGGACTTCATCATCAGTAATCCGTCCTATAAGAAATGCTAAAGGGAGTTGAGCAGGCTGAAAGGAAGGGACACTAAACAATTGACTGAAACTACATGAAGAAATAAGGATTTCCAGTAAAGATCACATGGTAAATATAAATACCAATATTACTGTATTGTTGATTTATAACTCCACTATTTAGTTCCTACAGGATCTAAAATACATGAACTGTAATGATAAATCAGTGGTTTTGGACTCAATGTAAAATATGCAATTTTTGACAAGAACTACATAAAGGTGGGGGAATGATGGAGTATAGGAACATAGTTTATGTGTCATATGAAAGTTAAGTTGGTATCAAAGAAAAACAAGATTGTTATAGATTTAAGATGTTAAATTTAAGCCCCATGGTAAACACAAAGAAAGTATCAGAGAATATGAACATAGAGATGAAAAGTAGAGTAGGGGTTCCGAGAATGGGGGAAGGGGCAATGGGGAGTTAAGAAATGAGAGAGGATTTGTGCTTGGGGTGAAGGGAAACTTCTAGAAATTGATGGTGGGAAGGTGATAGCATTGCAATATTCTAAATGTGATTAATCCCACTAATGGAATGCTAGGGAGGGGGTGGAATGGGAAGATTTAGGCTATATATGTTTCCACAATGGAAAAAAAAAAGTCTAAACAGATGACAATTAAATGCCAAGGATGATCCTGGATGGGATCTGAGGATGGAGGAGAAGAGGCTCAAAAGGATACAGATGGGACACGAGAATAAAAAATGAAATATAAAATGTAAGCTTTATATCAATGTTGAATTTCTTGAACTTCTTAGCTGCATTTAATGAGATTGCATAAAAGAATGTTCTTGTCCACAGAAAAGGTATATGTGAATTATATTGTTTGTTCAGAGATATGTGCAGCTTGCTCTCATATGTTCAGAGGACAGAGCAATAGATGATTAATGATAGATAGGGAGGGAGAGAGGGAGGGAAAGAAAGAGATGGTGGTGTGACAGGATCTTAAAGGTGATGGATCGGGTTATCAGGAGAGGGGGGTCAGGGTATGATGGAGTTCTATGTATGGGGTTTGTCCTGTTTTTGCAACTATTCCTGTAAGATTGAATTTATTTCAAAATGAAATTTATTAATTTAAAAAAAAAAGGAGGATGGCATTCTATCACCCAGTCTTTTGAAAGGTATAATTGAGTAACTAAGAGTACCAGAAAGATGAAAGCAAAGTAAAGCTGTGAGTTTTTTTTTTTTTACCATGCTCTGGGGCAAAAATGGGCTGATATATAGTTTTTACCCTAAGATTTCCATTAATGAATTAAAGTAGTTCATTCAATGGAAATGTGTATTTTTGTTTAGGAGTTTACATGGGGTTGTGACGGAGGTGCCAAGGAGCCCCAAGGATTGCTGACCAGGCAGAACATACCAACCCTGAGAGGAAGCAAGACATCAAGCCTCTGAAACCGTGAGCCAGTAAATTGCTGTTGTTAAGCCAAAAAACAAAAAACAAAAACAAAAAAAACAAACAAAAAAAAAACCAGTTACATGGGGTTAGTTTGTTTCCTTCTCTGCCCTTTCATTTAGGGCTTTATTTTGTGAGGTAATTGCATGCAACTGGATGGGGGGTGTTATCTGAATTCATTACATGCCAGTAGGTGAGATTATAGGTGAATTTTGCCCAACACATTTAAGGATACAGCTCACTGAGATCCCATTCTATCAGTTATCTATCACCATGTAACAAATTATCCTAAAATTGGGAAGCCTGAAATAATATTTATTATCTCACGCAGTTTTGAAGGTCAGGAATCTGGAGTGGCTTAGCTTGGGCATTTCTGGGTCAGGGTCTCTCTTGAGACTATGGACAAGAATTTGGCTGGGTTTGTACTCTCTGAGACTTGCCTAGTTGGATGATCTGCTTTAGGCTCACTCACTTGGCTTTTGACCAGAGGCCTCATTTCCTTACCCTTTGAACCTCTCCCTGGAGCAGTTCCTGTCATGTTCCCCCCAAGAGAATGTGTTCCAAGAGAGCAATCTTGCAACCAAGATGACCAAAACCAGAGAGTCTTTCCATAAGCTAATTTTTGAATTGACATAACATTATTTCTGCCATATGTGATTGGTCCCACAGCCCAACCTTGGTACAGTGGGGGAGAGGACTACACACGGTATGAACACCAGGAAATGGGATTCATTGGTGGTGGGGGGCATATTGGGGACTGGCTACCACAGCCATTTATTCGCTGTTCTAAACTTTCTCCATAAAATCTCAGGCATAGTCTCATTACTTTTGGTGAATTATTTGGTTTCCAGCTAAGGTGAAACCCTCTGCCTCCACACTAAATCCAACTACTCTTGTTCATTCAAGGATATCATTCTAGGAAGTCTCCTCTTTGTCCTGCATTATTAAGTGTTCTGTCTCTCTGGATAATCTCATGAGCAAACATATTAATTCTCATATCGTCTCTCAATAAATGTCCCTCTTTGCATGGCACATCCTTGCCTTATTTTATTTTATTTTTTTCTGGTTCTTACAGAAAAATTTCTCAGTTGTCTGTGTTTGTGGCCTCCAATTCTTTTCTCATTCTCCTTGAAAATCACACTTGTCAAGGTCAACAACAAATTCCCTATTGGTTTATTTCATGGTCCTTTTTTTTTTTTTTTTTCACCTTTCTCATTTTTATTATTCATTTTTTTTAATTTTATTTTTTAATCATTTTATTGAGATATATTCACATACCACGCAGTCATACAAAACAAATCGTACTTTCGATTGTTTACAGTACCATTACATAGTTGTACATTCATCACCTAAATCAATCCCTGACACCTTCATTAGCACACACACAAAAATAACAAGAATAATAATTAGAGTGAAAAAGAGCAATTGAAGTAAAAAAGAACACTGGGTACCTTTGTCTGTTTGTTTCCTTCCCCTATTTTTCTACTCATCCATCCATAAACTAGACAAAGTGGAGTGTGGTCCTTATGGCTTTCCCAATCCCATTGTCACCCCTCATAAGCTACATTTTTATACATCTGTCTTCGAGATTCATGGGTTCTGGGTTGTAGTTTGATAGTTTCAGGTATCCACCACCAGCTACCCCAATTCTTTAGAACCTAAAAAGGGTTGTCTAAAGTGTGCGTAAGAGTGCCCACCAGAGTGACCTCTCAGCTCGTTTTGGAATCTCTCTGCCATTGAAGCTTATTTCATTTCCTTTCACATCCCCCTTTTGGTCAAGAAGATGTTCTCCGTCCCACGATGCCGGGTCTACATTCCTCCCCGGGAGTCATATTCCACGTTACCAGGGAGATTCACTCCCCTGGGTGTCTGATCCCACGTAGGGGGGAGGGCAGTGATTTCACCTTTCAGGTTGGCTTAGCCAGAGAGAAAGGGCCACATCTGAGCACCAAAGAGGCATTCAGGAGGAGACTCTTAAGCACAAATATAGGGATTTGTCTTAGGCACAAATACAGGGATTTGGATTCCAGGATGCCTCCTATCTCAGCAGCTCTGAGTTCCTTCTTGATCTCCTCTTCTGTTTCCTTCTCATCTCCCTGGCATTTAATGGCTGGCATGTTCCAGGGCTCTTTTTTCTCAATCTAACTCTTCCCCTAGGTGATGTCATCCAGTCTTGTGTTCTAAGTAATGCTACATTTATTTAAAATAATGTATTTCAAATAATATATATATGTATTATTTATATGAGACTCCTGAATATATGTACCTAGCCAAGACCTCTGCCTAATCTCTGGTCTCATAGATGTACCTGCTAAGCATCATCTTTTGTGTGTCATCCTCCTTTCACATCCGAAATCCAATCAATCAATAAATTTTGTGGGTTACAGCTACAAGATTTTGACTCAGAATCTTACTTCTTCTTAGTACAACCATTTCTTTACACTGTTTCATAGCTCCAATATCTATTTTTGTATTATTCTAGTATCTTTATTACTTGTCTTCCTGCTTTCACCATTGCTCTCTACATTATGTTCTTCACACAGCAGCCAGTGTAAAGCTTTTCACATGAAAGTCAGATCATATCCTCCATCAGAGTCACCCTCCCACTAGACTCTAGAGAAGAATTTGTTCCTTACCTCTTCAAGCCTCTGGAAATCTTCCTCTCTTTTATAAGTACATTTTGGGCCACCTGTAAAACCCAGTATAGTACCCCATCTCAAGATCCTTTACTTAATCACACTCACAAAGACCATTTTTCCAAATAGGTAAAGTTTACAGGTTTAAGGAACTTGGGGGAACATTATTCATCCTACTATATTCCCCATTCCTTCTTTCCCCCAGCCCATGACAGCCACTAGTTCACTTTCAATCTCTGTGCTGTACATATGCCTATTCTGGACATTTCATATAAATGGAATCACATGATATGTAGTGTTTTATGACTAGCTTCTTTCACTTAGCATAACATTTTCAAGGTTCATCCACTGTACTAGCACACATCTCATTCCTTACTATGGCTGGATAATATTCCATTGTATGGATAATACTTCATTTTTTTCTCCATTCACCAATCAGTGGACATTTTGGGTGTTTCCACTTTTTGGCTATTATGAAGCATACTTCTGCAAATATTTGCCAAAAGAGTGGCTGGGGGATGACTGCTGGGGTTGTGACTTATTTAGCCAGACCACTGTTCCTTGTTGTTGTTTAATGTAGTTTTATTGAGATATATTCACATACCATAGAATCACCCAAATTTTATAATCAATTATTTACAGTATCATCACATAGTTGTGCATTCATCACAATTTTTGAACATTTCAGAACTCCAAAAAATAAGAATAAGAATAAAAATAAAAGTAAACAAGAATACTCAAAACATTTCATACTCCCCCCCAATTATTCATTTACATTTTGTCCCCCTTTATTCTGCTCAGTTATGCATACACTGGATAAAGGGAGTGTGAGCCACAATTTTTCCCTATCACACAGTCACTATAACTATATATGCCTATATAGTTATGTGATTGTCTTCAGAAATCAAGGATATTGGAATGCAGTTCAACAGTTTCAGGTATTTCCTTCTAGCTATTCTAGTAAACTAGAAACTAAAAAAGGGATATCTATATAATGTATAAGAATAACCTCCAGAATGGGATGGGAGAAAAAAATGGAAAAGAAAGCCCCTTTTCAGAGCCTGTCACCAGCCCCCCACTTGCACTGGTCGACTGGTGTTGGTACCTGGTTCTCTGTGTCTCTTTTCTTGGGACATGTCCATTTTCCAGTATTCTGAGTTCAGCCATCTCTAAAAGCCTCTGTTTTTATTTATTTTTTTGTCCGCCCCAGAAAAAGTTTCTGTGAGCACTTCAGGGTACTTTCCTGCTTGCTCAGGGTGTATCTGTGCTTGTGGCTTGTATTCAGTGATCCAGATTTGTTAACAAAAACCATGATTGGAGCTTTGTTGAGTTACTTTTTCTCACTCCAGGTGGCCTGCTTCTTTTTCCCACAGTGAAGTTTCCACTCAGCCTGCCATACTGGTTGGGGAGGGGTGCCAGCTCTGCAGTTCGGGGAGTTTTACTTACAGTTCTGTGCTGTGATCTCAGCCGTTCCACCCATTCCGGGCAGGGGTACGACAGTGTCCAATCAGGGATGTCCCCACTTGTTCCACACTATTTACTAGTTGTTCCTGGCTATTTATTAGTGGCTCTAGAGGACTAACTAAATTCCACACCCTTCTATGCCACCACCTTGCCCTCCCTTGTGATCTGTTTCTTAGTTGGTTTTTGTATATGGTGTGAGGTTAGGGTCACCTTCATACTTTTGCATTTGGATATCTAGTTTCCCAGCACCATCTGTTGAAGACTGATCTTTCCCTGTCAAGTAGACTTGGCACCATTTTGAAAAGGGGTGCCATAGAGGAGAGTGTCTGTTTCTGAAATTTCAATTTGATTCTATTGGTCTATATATCTTTCCTTGTGCCAAGACTACACTGTTTTAACTACTGTGGTTTTGCAGTAAGTTTTAAAATCAGGAAGTGTGGGTCTTCCTACTTTCTTTTACTTTTTCAAGACAATTTTGGCTGTTTGGAGCCTCTTTCCCTTCCACATAAATTTGACGAGTAGCTTTTTTATTTCTTGAAAGAAAGCTGTTAGAAATTGGTATTATATTGAATCTGTAAACTGCTTTGGGTGGAATTGACATTGTAAGAATATTTAGTTTTCAAATCCTGGAATGTGGAATGTCATTCCACTTATTTAGGTCTTCTTTGATTCCTTTCAGCAATATTTTATAGTTTTCCATGTAGAAGACCTTTACATCCTTGGCTAAATTTATTCCTAGATATTTCACTCTTTTCATTGCTATTAATGAATATCTTTTTAATGCAAGAAGAACCTTCTATTATAATTAGCCCAGATTCTCAAGTTGTTAAAAAATCTTTAATACAATGAGGAACATCATCTATTTCTCTGGTCATTTAGATTAGTAGTTTTGTGGCTTTGCACTATTTCTTTGAAGAAAACAAATCAACATTGATCACCATGCTTTTTGCTCAGACATTTGGGGCACAGAGTGTGTTATGTATGGCCCACACTTAAATCATGGAGGGAGAGCTTTGACTTTTAATTATGCTTATTTTTTTCATGATTTCTTCACATTTCTTTTTTTGGTAAAAAGGTTTTGAAAAAGTGACTTTTTCCTGCTTTATTGTCCATATTGTTTCATCTGTACAGATGAATTGTTCATATTTTAAGTCTTTTAATACTTTTTCCAGGTTGTTGACATTACCTAGAGTGTCAAAAACCTACAGTAGATAAACTTGCAGAAAATAAAAAAGCTTTGTAGAAAAATGCCCCTCCTCACATAGAAAAGAAATACAAGCAAAATGTTATGATGTCCAAGGAATATGGAATAAACTGAAGCTAGAGGTTTTCAAAGATATGCATCTGCTTGAAGAAATTATCCCCAAGCTCAGAACATTTCAGGGACATCCAGATGCCATTGGGGGTTCAAGTGTATTACTGTATATAAAGTTGTAATAATGTATAAAACTCCCAGTTACAACAGTTACTTGAGTTTTTTGCATACTTTTTTAAATCATATTTTTTATTGTGGAATATAACATATATACATAGAAGTGATAACTTTCCAAATGCAATTCATCAAGTAGGTAGTAAATTTCAAAAGAATGTTATGGTTTATAGTTCCATTGTTTTAGGTATTTCCTTATTGTGAAATATAACATATGCAAAATGTAGTAACTTTAAAAGTATGGCTTAACAAGTAGATATATAGGAAATTTCAAAAAATATTTTGAGTTTCACTACCATATATATATATATAGAGAGAGAGAGAGAGAGAAGTGATAACATACAAATTACAATTTAACAAGTAGCTATAGAGCACATTTCAAAGAAGGCTATGGGTTACATTCCTACCATTTCAGTTCTTTCCTTCTAGCAATTCTAAAACCCTAACTACTAGGAAAAAGAAAATTATATAGAGATTCAGTATTCATAATCCTTTGTTAAGTTTCATCTTGTCTGTTGCTACCCCTTCCTCTGATACTTTCCTGATCTTCAGGGATGTCTAAGCAATGACCACCATAACTTTTTCATGTTGAGAAGTGGTGTTGACATTATGGGAAAAGGGGGCACATGTGATTGATGTTCTTGAAGAGAGTATTGGCTCTGGGTTTTGGGACTTAGCTAGCATAGGAATTCTCTGGAGGATTTTTTTTTGAAGAATAACCTTAGTGAGTGAATCTTTTATAGAGTTTCAGATAGGGATCCAGGTATTCTTTAGGGTTCTTGGAAATACTGTTGACATGGGCTTACCATTCTATGGCCATTTGGAATATCCAGCTGAAGCTTGCATAGGAATAACCTACATGAGAGCCTCTTGACTCTATTTGGAATCTCTTAGCCACACAAATCTTACTTTTTTGCCTTTCTTTTATGCTTTTGGTAAAAAAGGCATTCTCAACTCCCCGACGCCAGTGTCAGGCTCATTCCTGGAATCCATCTCCCACATTGCTAGGGAGACTCATTCACCTGGGGGGGGGGCATGTCCCACATCGAGTGGAGTGTGATGAATTTATTTTCAGAGTTGGGATTAGTGAGGGAAAGTTCACATTTGAGCAACAGAAGAGGTTCTCTGGAGGTGACACCTGGGCATAATCATAGGTGGTCTTATCCTCCACTTTACCAACATAAGTTTCCGAAGAGCAAGCCTCATGATCAAGGGTTTGACTTATAAAGTAGGGGGTTCCTAAGTTTACATAGTATATGTATGTCTACAATAATCCATCCATAGCTCACATTATCATCTGAGTTGTACAATCCTGATCACTCTCCATTTTAAACAATTCTCATGACCCATAACACCCCATAACTCATTTCAGCCCTTAATTGTTTGTCCCTAGTATTTGTGTGGTACTAGTAAGTTATTCCTATTAATTATAGTCCCTAGTTTGTGACAGGTAGATTTTTCCCATATACCATCCTGTTTTGAACTCTCTGTACTAGTGTCATACATTAGAAGTATATCATGTGAGCATCTATCTATATTTATAGTGCTTATCTGTGGGATATATGCCTTTAAACAGCCCATTTCAATCCTATTCATTTTCAAGAATGGGATACTTGTAATCCCATTAGCAAACAGTCATCACCCCCTCCATTCCCATACCTTTGAATTCACCCTGATTAACATATCTGAACATGTTAGATTATCATTCCCCCTCCACAAGCTTCTATTTCTAGGTCCCCAATATTCTACATTATAAGGCATTGATTTTACATTGTTCAGGGAGTTCATAGTAGTGGTAACATATAATATATCTCCCTTTATGTCTGACTTATTTCTCTCAGCATTATAGCTTCAAGGTTCATCCATTTTTCCATAAGTTTCAGGACTTTGTTCATTCTTACTGCTGTATAGTATTCCATCGTGTGTGTGTGTGTGTGTGTGTGTGTGTGTGTGTGTGTGTGTATGTATATATATATACACACACACTGCATTTTGTTTATCTACTCATTTGTTGAAGGATACTTAGATTGTTTCCATCTCCTGGCATTTGTGAACAGTGCCACTGTTAATGTTGGTGTACAAATTTCTGTTTGTGTCACAGCTTTTTTAAACTCTGGACATATACCAAGAATTGAAATTGCCAGATTGTAGGGTAATTCAATATCCAGGTTTCTGAGACGCTGCCAATATATCTTCCACAGAAGCTGTCCCATTATACATTCCCATCACCAATGTATAAGCATTCCAATTTCTCCACATCCCCTCCAGCATTTATTGTTTCCTGTTTGTTTAATGGCAGCCATCCTTACTGGTGTGAGATGGGACCTCATTGTGGTTTTGATTTGCATTTCCTAATAGCTAGAGAAGATGAACATTTTTCATGTATTTTTTAGCAATTTGTATTTCTTCTTTGGGAAAATGCCTTTTCCTACCTTGTACACATTTTATAATGGTGCTCTTTGTACTATTGTTTTTGAGTTGTAGGATTTCTTTATATATGCAGGATATCAGTGTCTTATCAGTTATATGGTTTCCAAATACTTTCTTTGATTGAATTGGCTGCTTTTTCACTTATTTGTGGCTCAGATGCTTTTGATTTTGAAGAGTTCCCATTTATTTTTTTCTTTTCTGGCTTGGGCTTTGGGTGTAAAGTCAAAGAAGCTACCTCCTATTACTAGGTCTTTAGGATGTTTCTGTATATTCTAAGAGTTTTATTGTGTTGTTTCTTATATTGAGGTCTTTGATCCACTTTGAGTTGATTTTTGTATAGGGTGTGAGCTAGGGGTCATTTTATTCATTTTGAAATGGGTGTCCAGTTCTCCCAGGCCTATTTGTGGAAAATAACCGTTCTTTTCAAGTTCAGTGGATTTGGGTGCCTTATCAAAAATCAGCCAACCAAAAATTCGATTCCATTCGTCAATATCTCTATCTTTGTGCCAATGCCATGCTGTTTTGACCACTGTGGCTTTACAGTAGTCTTGATAGTCTGGAAGTGTAAGTTCTCCCAATTTGTTCTTCTATTTTTAGGAATTTTTGGCAATTCAAGCCCCTTTCCCTTGCAAATAAGTTTGAGGACTAGCTTTTCCATGTCTGCAAAGTAGGTTGTTAGAATTTTGATTGGAATTGCATTGAATTTGTAGATTAATTTGGGTAGAATTGATGACTTAATTGACATTTAGCCTTCCTACCTATGATCATGGAATATCTTTCTACTTATTTAGGTCCGGTTTTTTTCCTTTACTGAAGTTTTCTAATTTCCTGTGTAGATGTCTTTTACATCCTTGGATAAGTTTATTCCTAGGTACTTGATTTTTTTTAGTTGCTATTGTGAACAGAATTTTTTTTTTTTTATTTTACCTCTTCAGTTAGGTTATTACTAATGTATAGGAACATAACTGATTTATGTGCATTAATCTTATATCCCACCACTCTGCTGTATTTGTTTATTAGCTCAAATAGCTTTGTCATCAGTTTCTCAGGATTTTCCTAATATAAGATCCTATTATCTGCAAATAATGACGGTTTTATTTCTTAGTTTCCAGTTTGGGTACATTTTATTTCTTTGTCTTGGTGAATTGCTCTGAGTGGAACTTCTAGCACAATGTTGAGTAATAGCAGTGTGCCTCAACATGATTAGTTATTCTCACAATGTGCTACCATCATCTCTGTCCATTTCCAAATGTTTAAGTTCACCTTAGTTGAACATTCTGCTCATAATAAGCAACCACTCCTCATTCTTTGGTTTCATTCTATATCCTGTATCTCAGTTGAAGTGTAAGTTTGTTCCTTTCACTGGGTCATAACATCATTTTTCTTAGTGTAGGTTGTAGTTTTCTGTTGTCTAGGCATCTGGTTTCCTTGGTTACTCCAGTTAGGTTTTCCCAGACCAGAATAGACTCAGATCTAGTAGGAGGCAATAGTATCACGTCTCCCTGAGTGTGTCTTAGATTGATACAACCTGCGAGGCCTCAAATCACTGTGCTTTTCTTCCCAGCATGTAGTGCCTGTCAGCCTGTCACTCCGGACTGGTGTAAGGAGGTATGGTGGGTGGCTGTTTAACCCCAGGCTCTGGGGTCTTGTTATGAATGGAAGGTGGGTAATAGAGCTTGGCACCACCTCTTTTCTCTTAGAGAAGATACACCCCCTAGGGATAGGTCATTAGTATTTGAATGATGTCTGACTCTGCTATCTCAGCCCTTATCTGGGTCTGAGCCCTGGGAATTGAAAAATGGCTGAGATTTTCTCCACTGGGCTGAATAAGGGACATAAGGCCCCCTTCAGGGTTAGTCTGTGGGCCCCATCACTTTCACCCATTGACCAGAGACAGCACCGAGTCCTGTGGGCTTCCCCTCCCTCCCAGAGAGGTCCGCTGGCTCTCCAAGGTCAGTCATCCCCAAAAGTCTCTGTCTGCTTGTTAATTAAAACCCCAGTTGGAGCTCAGCTGAACTATATTCATTTGCTCAGAGAGTGCTGCTCTCTAGCACAGCAAGGCTTTGCAGTTTGCTGTCTGGGATGAGGCTTGCAGGCTTTGCAGTTAGCAGTGGAGCGAGGGGGCTCCCAGCTTGGATCCACAGTTTTTACTTGCAGATATTGTGCTGGGGTTTCGGGCATTGCTCCCAATTCCTGTTGGTGTATTGTGAGTACATGGTCACATTTGTCTCCCTGCAGTTATTCTAGATTATTTACTAGTTGTTCCTGATTGTTTATTAGTTATTCCAGGGAGACTGAATTCCTTCCATCCTCTCTATGCTGCCATCTTCTTCTCTAGCATATTTTTAATTTGATGCACATTTTCTTTTAATTCCGTAAGATGTGCTAATTTTATTTATTCTTTCAGGTTTTTTTCATGCTCTTCTAGATTGATTTTGGTGTCCTTTATGTCTTTAGCCATCTCATTGAAGTTGTTTGGAGATTTGTATGTATTTCTTTGATTAATTGCTTGAAATTTTGTGTCTCTTCCGGCTTTTTAATTTGTTCACTTCATTTGTCTATATGTTCTAGATTCTTCAAGTGCTTTATGATTTTTTTGTTGGCTTTGGGCCATTTGCTCATCTTGATAAGGTTATTTTGGGAAATGCAGGATTATTTGACCATTTATATATAATTTGGCATGGCTACAGCTTGCTGCATTGCAGTTTCCCTAGCCTACCAGAACTTTGCACTCTTGAGCTGCCTTTTATTTTCAAGGCAGCCATCCCTGAACTTCTCCTTTGCACTGGGCTGGGTGGCCATCCAATCAGTGCCCTAGTTCTCTGTGTGCACTGGGAACTGCCTACCCTTGTACCATGATGTGTCCCCTGTGCAGTTTGACAGGGAGTCCACTCACGGGCACCCTCCAACTCAAACATGTCCTGCTCCCTTCGTGTCATGTGCCCGTGCACCTGTGGTGTGTGTTAGGGGTTCCTGATGCTTCCATATGGTGCCCTTACTTATCCCTGCTTCTTGGCTCTGCACACCCTGGAATTCTATTGGGGACAGTAAATCCTACCTCTCAGGATGCCTCATGGAAGCTCCCAGCCATATGGCTATGGAGGATCCGCTCCCCAGCTAACTACCAAGGTGGGTGCAGGGAGTGGAGAGCCGCTGCTTACTCCCTTGCCCAGTGGCTGTCTTGATGCTGCCAGCCCCAGAAGGTGCTCCTAAGCAAACAAATGTACCCTGTCCCTCAAGGTGCCTTGTCTCCATGTTTTTGTTCATGTCCCCATCATGTACTGTAGGGGTCCCTTTGTAGTCAGTCACACCCTGAAACTGCAGTCCCTAGCATCCTTGGGACCTTCTGTAATTTCTTTCATGGAGGAGAAACCTACACCACCTTACCTACTCCACCATCTTCCCAGAAGTCTTTTGACATTCTTTTTTGTTGTTGTTGTTGTTGTTGTTGAATTATTTTTGTATTTTATTGCATCAAGTATTCTTTTTTTTTAATTAAATTCAGTTTTATTGAAATACATTCACACACCATACAATCATCCATGATATACAATCCACTGTCCACAGTATGATTACATAGTTATGCGTTGATCACCGCAATCTATCTCTGAACATTTTCCTTACATCAGAAAGAACCAGAAAAAGAATAAAAAATAAAAGTGAAAAAAACACCCAAATCATCCCCCCTTTCCACCCCATTTGTCCTTTAGTTTTTATCCCCATTCCTCCACTCATCCATACACTAGATAAAGTGGGTGTGATCCACAAGGTCTTCACAATCACACTGTCACCCCTTATAATCTGCATTATTATATAATTGTCTTCAGGAGTCCAGACGGCTGGCTTGGAGTTTGGTAGTTTCAGGTATTTACTTCTAGCTATTGCAATACATTAAAGCCTAAGAGGTGTTATCTATATAGTGCATAAGAATGTCCACCAGAGTGACCTCTCGACTCCATTTGGAATCTCTCAGCCACTGAAACCATTTTGTCTCATTTTGCATCCCCCTTTTGGTCAAGAAGATACTCTTGGTCCCACGATTCCTGGTCCACATTCATCCCCGGGAGTCATACTCTGCGTTGCCAGGGAGATTTACACCCCTGGGAGTCGGGTCCCACGTAGTGGGGAGGGCAGCGAGTTCACCTGTCGAGATGGCTCAGTTAGAGAGAGGGCCACATCTGAGCAACAAAGAGGTACTCAGGGGGAGACTCTTAGGCACCATTATGTACGACTTTAGACTCTCCTTTGTGGTAATGAGCTTCATAAGGGCAAGTCCCATGCTCGAGGGCTCAGCACATCAAACCGCCAGTCCCCAATGTTTGTGACAACATACGCTAGGGGATCAGCATCTCAAAGTTTAGAGGTAGGCCTTACAATTCAGGGATAGAGTTAACTGCTGTAAGAGCTTACAATCTAGGGACTATTACAATTATTGTGGTTTTGACATTCTTTTTATACTCATATTTATTTTGTGCTTAAGAAGGGATTTATAACTTGCCTACCAAAGGTACACTTTTTTTTTTTTTTTTTTTTTTTTTGAATTGTGTGTTTAATTTTATTATGGTAGCATACATATAACACATAGTTTCCCATATTAACCATTTTAAGTGTACAATTCAGTGGTATTAATTGCACTCACAATGTTGTGCTACCTTTGCCACCATCCATTACCAAAACTTTTCCAGAGCCCCAATCAGAAACTCTGTGTCTGTTAAGCAATAACTCCCCATTCCCCGTCCCTGCTGCCCTCGAAAACCACTAATCTACTTTCTGTCTCTATGAATTTGCTATTCCAGATATTCCACATCAGTGGAATCTCACAATATTTGTCCTTTTGTGTCTGATTTTTTTCACTCAGCATGTTTTCAAGGTTCATCCATGTTATGGCACGTATCAGAATAAGTATATCTTTTTGTACAATTTTGATTTGTGGAAGTATGTTAATGTTCTACATTTGTAAAAAATCAAGTCAACAAAGATGGGAAGAAAAAAAGGTAAAGCTGAAAGCAAACAAAACCCAACTGTATTTCTTTTTTTTTTTTTTTTTTTGGTTTAAATCTCTTACCATGTATGCATATAATTTTTTTTTTTAATCATCATTTTATTGAGATATATTCACATACCACGCAGTCATACAAAACAAATTGTACTTTCGATTGTTTACAGTACCATTACATAGTTGTACATTCATCACCTAAATCAATCCCTGACACCTTCATTAGCACACACACAAAAATAACAAGAATAATAATTAGAGTGAAAAAGAGCAATTGAAGTAAAAAAGAACACTAGGTACCTTTGTCTGTTTGTTTGCTTCCCCTACTTTTCTACACATCGATCCATAAACTAGACAAAGTGGAGTTTGGTCCTTATGGCATTCCCAATCCCACTGTCACCCCTCATAAGCTACATTTTTATACAACTGTCTTCGAGATTCATGGGTTCTGGGTTGTAGTTTAATAGTTTCAGGTATCCACCACCAGCTACCCCAATTCTTTAGAACCTAAAAAAGGTTGTCTAAAGTGTGCGTAAGAGTGCCCACCAGAGTGATCTCTCGGCTCGTTTTGGAATCTCTCTGCCACTGAAGCTTATTTCATTTCCTTTCACATCCCCCTTTTGGTCAAGAAGATGTTCTCCATCCCACGATGCCGGGTCTACATTCCTCCCCGGGAGTCATATTCCACGTTGCCAGGGAGATTCACTTCCCTGGGTGTCTGATCCCACGTAGGGGGGAGGGCAGTGATTTCACCTTTCAAGTTGGCTTAGCCAAAGAGAGAGGGCCACATCTGAGCAACAAAGAGGCATTCAGGAGGAGACTCTTAGGCACAAATACAGGGAGGCCTAGCCTCTCCTTTGCAGCAACCGTCTTCCCAAGGGTAAAACTTATGGTAGAGGGCTCAACCCATCAAACCACCAGTCCCCTATGTCTGTGGTCATGTTAGCAACCATGGAGGTGGGGTAGGCGAATACCCCTGCATTCTCCACAGGCTCCTCAAGGGGGCACTACATCGTTTTTTTTTGTTTTTTTTTTTTTTTTCCTTGTTTGTCTTTTTTCTTTTTTTTTTTTTTTTTTAACTTTCCCTTCTTTTTTCAAATCAACTGTATGAAAAAAAAGTTAAAAAGAAAACAAACATACAATGAAAGAACATTTCAAAGAGACCATAGCAAGGGAGTAAGAAAAAGACAACTAACCTAAGATAACTGCTTAACTTCCAACATGTTCCTACTTTACCCCAAGAAAGTTACATACTATAGCAACATTTCAGTGAACTTGTTCCTACTACATCCATCAGAAATTAACAGACCATAGTCACCTCTGGGCATCCCCAGAACGTCAAACAGCTTATCTGTTCTTCTTGGATTATTGTTCCCCCTTCCTTAATTGCTCTCTACTGCTAGTTCCCCTACATTCTACATTATAAACCATTTGTTTTACATTTTTCAAAGTTCACATTAGTGGTAGCATATAATATTTCTCTTTTTGTGCCTGGCTTATTTCGCTCAGCATTATGTCTTCAAGGTTCATCCATGTTGTCATATGTTTCACCAGATCATTCCTTCTTACTGCCGCGTAGTATTCCATCGTGTGTATATACCACATTTTATTTATCCACTCATCTGTTGATGGACATTTGGGTTGTTTCCATCTCTTGGCAATTGTGAATAATGCTGCTATGAACATTGGCGTGCAGATATCTGTTCGTGTCACTGCTTTCCGATCTTCCGGGTATATCCCGAGAAGTGCAATCGCTGGATCGAATGGTAGCTCTATCTCTAGTTTTCTAAGGAACTGCCAGACTGACTTCCAGAGTGGCTGAACCATTATACAGTCCCACCAACAATGAATAAGAGTTCCAATTTCTCCACATCCCCTCCAGCATTTGTAGTTTCCTGTTTGTTTAATGGCAGCCATTCTAACCGGTGTTAGATGGTATCTCATTGTGGTCTTAATTTGCATCTCTCTAATAGCTAGTGAAGCTGAACATTTTTTCATGTGTTTCTTGGCCATTTGTATTTCCTCTTCAGAGAACTGTCTTTTCATATCTTTTGCCCATTTTATAATTGGGCTGTCTGTACTATTGTCATTGAGTTGTAGGATTTCTTTGTATATGCAAGATATCAGTCTTTTGTCAGATACATGGTTTCCAAAAATTTTTTCCCATTGAGTTGGCTGCCTCTTTACCTTTTTGAGAAATTCCTTTGAGGTGCAGAAACTTCTAAGCTTGAGGAGTTCCCATTTATCTATTTTCTCTTTTGTTGCTTGTGCTTTGGGTGTAAAGTCTAGGAAGTGGCCTCCTAATACAAGGTCTTGAAGATGTTTTCCTACATTATCTTCTAGGAGTTTAATGGTACTTTCTTTTATATTGAGATCTTTGGTCCATTTTGAGTTAATTTTTGTGTAGGGGGTGAGGTAGGGGTCCTCTTTCATTCTTTTGGATATGGATATCCAACTCTCCCAGCCCCATTTGTTGAAAAGACCATTATGGCTCAGTTCGGTGACTTTGGGGGCCTTATCAAAGATCAGTCGGCCATAAATCTGAGGGTCTATCTCTGAATTCTCAATTCGATTCCATTGATCTATATGTCTATCTTTGTGCCAGTACCATGCTGTTTTGGCAACTGTGGCTTTATAATAAGCTTCAAAGTCAGGGAGTGTAAGTCCTCCCACTTCGTTTTTCTTTTTTAAAGTGTCTTTAGCAATTCGAGGCATCTTCCCTTTCCAAATAAATTTGATAACTAGCTTTTCCAAGTCTGCAAAGTAGGTTGTTGGAATTTTGATTGGGATTGCATTGAATCTGTAGATGAGTTTGGGTAGAATTGACATCTTAATGACATTTAGCCTTCCTATCCATGAACATGGAATATTTTTCCATCTTTTAAGGTCCCCTTCTATTTCTTTTAGTAGAGTTATGTAGTTTTCTTTGTATAGGTCTTTTACATCTTTGGTTAAGTTTATTCCTAGGTACTTGATTTTTTTAGTTGCTATTGAAAATGGTATCTTTTTCTTGAGTGTCTCTTCAGTTTGTTCATTTCTAGCATATAGAAACATTACTGACTTATGTGCATTAATCTTGTATCCCGCTACTTTGCTAAATTTGTTTATTAGCTCTAGTAGGTGTATCGTTGATTTCTCAGGGTTTTCTAGATATAAGATCATATCATCTGCAAACAATGACAGTTTTACTTCTTCTTTTCCAATTTGGATGCCTTTTATTTCTTTGTCTTGCCGGATTGCCCTGGCTAGCACTTCCAGCACAATGTTGAATAACAGTGGTGACAGCGGGCATCCTTGTCTTGTTCCTGATCTTAGAGGGAAGGCTTTCAGTCTCTCACCATTGAGTACTATGCTGGCTGTGGGTTTTTCATATATGCTCTTTATCATGTTGAGGAAGTTTCCTTCAATTCCTACCTTTTGAAGTGTTTTTATCAAAAACGGATGTTGGATTTTGTCAAATGCTTTTTCAGCATCTATTGAGATGATCAATTGATTTTTCCCTTTCGAGTTTTTAATGTGTTGTAATACATTGATTGTTTTTCTTATGTTGAACCATCCTTGCATGCCTGGAATGAACCCCACTTGGTCATGGTGTATGATTTTTTTAATGTGTCTTTGGATTCGATTTGCAAGTATTTTGTTGAGGATTTTTGCATCTATATTCATTAGGGAGATTGGCCGGTAGTTTTCCTTTTTGGTAGCATCTTTGCCTGGTTTTGGTATTAGATTGATGTTAGCTTCATAAAATGAATTAGGTAGTGTTCCATTTTTTTCAATGTTTTGAAAGAGTTTGAGTAAGATTGGTGTCAGTTCTTTCTGGAAAGTTTGGTAGAATTCCCCTGTGAAGCCGTCTGGCCCTGGGCATTTATTTGTGGGAAGATTTTTGATGACTGATTGGATCTCTTTGCTTGTGATGGGTTGGTTGAGGTCCTCTATTTCTTCTCTGGTCAGTCTAGGTTGTTCATATGTTTCCAGGAAATTGTCCATTTCTTCTACATTATCCAGTTTGTTGCCATACAGTTGTTCATAATATCCTCTTATAATTTTTTTAATTTCTTCAGGATCTGCAGTTATGTCACCTTTTTCATTCATTATTTTGTTTATATGGGTCTTCTGTCTTTTTGATTTTGTCAGTCTAGCTAGGGGCTTGTCAATCTTGTTGATCTTCTCAAAGAACCAACTTTTGGTGATATTTATCCTTTCTATTGTTTTTTTGTTCTCTATGTCATTTATTTCTGCTTTAATCCTTGTTATTTCTTTTCTTGTACTTGGTTTAGGATTGGTTTGCTGTTCATTTTCTAGCTTCTTCAGTTGATCCATTAGTTCTTTGATTTTGGCTCTTTCTTCTTTTTTAATATATGCGTTTAGTGCTATAAATTTCCCCCTTAGCACTGCTTTTGCTGCATCCCATAGGTTTTGGTATGTTGTGTTCTCATTTTCATTCGTCTCTATATATTTGGCAATTTCTCTTGCTATTTCTTCTTTAACCCACTGATTGTTTAGGAGTGTGTTGTTTAACCTCCAGGTATTTGTGAATTTTCTAAGTCTCTGATGGTTATTGACTTCTAATTGTATTCCATTGTGGTCAGAGAATGTGCTTTGAATAATTTCAATCTTTCTAAATTTATTGAGGCTTGTTTTATGTCCCAGCATATGATCTATTCTGGAGAAAGTTCCGTGAGCACTAGAAAAGTATGTGTATCCTGTTGATTTGGGATGTAATGTCCTGTAGATGTCTGTTAAATCTAATTCATTTATCAGATTGTTTAGGTTTTCAATTTCCTTATTGGTCTTCTGTCTGGTTGATCTATCTATAGGAGAGAGTGATGTGTTGAAGTCTCCCACAATTATTGTGGAAACATCAATTGCTTCCTTTAGTTTTGCCAATGTTTCTCTCATGTATTTTGTGGCACCTTGATTGGGTGCATAGACATTTACGATTGTTATTTCTTCTTGCTGAATTGCCCCTTTTATTAGTATGTAGTGGCCTTCTTTGTCTCTCAAAACATCCCTGCATTTGAAGTCTATTTTATCTGAGATTAATATTGCTACACCTGCTTTCTTTTGGCTGTAGCTTGCATGAAATATTTTTTTCCATCCTTTCACTTTCAGTTTCTTTGTGTCCCTGTGTCTAAGATGAGTCTCTTGTATGCAACATATTGATGGTTCATTTTTTTTGATCCATTCTGCGAATCTATATCTTTTAATTGGGGAGTTTAATCCATTTACATTCAACGTTAAAACCGTGAAGGCATTTCTTGAATCGGCCATCTTATCCTTTGGATTATGTTTGCCATATTTTTCCCTCTCTCTATTAATATCCTTTATTGTACCCATACCGAATCTCTTTAGTACTGAACCTTTCTCCAAGTCTCTCTGTCCTGTCTTTGTTTCTCTGTCTGTAGGGCTCCCTTTAGTATCTCCAGTAGGGCAGGTCTCTTGTTAGCAAATTCTCTCAGCATTTCTTTGTCTGTGAAAAATTTAAGCTCTCCCTCAAATTTGAAGGAGAGCTTTGCTGGATAAAGTATTCTTGGCTGGAAATTCCTCTCACTCAGAATTTTAAATATATCGTGCCACTGCCTTCTCGCCTCCATGGTGGCTGCTGAGTAGTCACTACTTAGTCTTATGCTGTTTCCTTTGTATGTGGTGAATTGCTTTTCTCTTGCTGCTTTCAGAACTTGCTCCTTCTCTTCTATGTTTGACAGTGTGATCAGTATATGTCTCGGAGTGGGTTTTTTTTGGATTTATTCTATTTGGAGTTAGCTGAGCATTTATGATTTGTGTATTTATGTTGTTTAGAAGATTTGGGAAGTTTTCCCCAACAATTTCTTTGAATACTCTTCCTAGACCTTTACCCTTTTCTTCCCCTTCTGGGACACCAATGAGTCTTATATTCGGACGTTTCATATTATCTATCATATCCCTGAGGTCCATTTCGAGTTTTTCAATTTTTTTCCCCATTCTTTCTTTTATGTTTTCATTTTCCATTCTGTCATCTTCCAGGTCACTGATTCGTTGTTCAACTTCCTCTAGTCTTGTACTATGAGTGTCCAGAATCTTTTTAATTTGGTCAACAGTTTCTTTAATTTCCATAAGATCATCCATTTTTTTTATTTAGTCTTGCAATGTCTTCTTTATGCTCTTCTAGGGTCTTCTTGATTTCCTTCATATCCCGTACTAGGGTCTCATTGTTCATCTTTAGTTCTTTGAGTAGCTGCTCTAGGTGTGTCTCTTCTGGTCTTTTGATTTGGGTGCTTGGGCTTGGGTTATCCATATCGTCTGGTTTTTTCATATGCTTTATAATTTTCTGTTGTTTTTGGCCTCGTGGCATTTGCTGACCTTGATAGGGTTCTTTTAGGGTTTGTAGACCAGTTGAAGTCCTTATCTCTAATTTATCAGATCTACAGCTTCGTGGAGTACACTTTCTCTAACTAACCAGCAGGTGGCGTCCACGAGCCACCTGTTCTCCACAAGCCAGATCTCCCCTGCTTAGCCTTTTTGGTGAGTGGGGGAGTGAGTCTTGTGGGGCCCAATTGGTGTCCCAAGCTTGCGTGTGTAGTTGGTGTTGCCTGCCCTGTATGTGGGGCGTGTTTCTGGGCAGTCGGGGAGGGGGGGTGGCCCTAACAATCAAATCTCCCTGATGATCCTAGAGTTTTAAAGCTACTGCAATAGTCTAATCCTTCAGTTCAGTCCTGCCACAGTTTGTCTCTGCCACTGACCCACAAGTCTTTGGTATTGGCGTATGGCTCCTGAGACTTGCAAGTGGGCCCCTCTTCCAGGCTGTGCACCCCGGGTCCTCTGTTGAGGGATGACTGTGCTATGTCGCAGGTGAGTGCCGTCCCCCCAGGGCAGTTCTGGGCTGCTGGGCTGTGTTGGGAGGCTCCCAGTCTGCTCAAATGATGGCTGAATGGGGCTCTGTTAATTCACACTGCTCCCCCTTCCCAGCTCTGGGACATTCAGCTGAGGTTGCAGGGAAGGCTAATGTCCACGCCCAGTTTTGTGGTGTGTGCCTGTTATTTGAAGCACTTCCGTCACACTGGGTTGTCTGGGGCAGCTCTGGGCTATGGGGCTGGCGATGGGCAGGAGTGTTTCCTGTCCACCAGGATGGTGGCTGTGAGCGGACACCCCCCTTTTCTTGGGAAGTTGTGTTGTTTAGTGAATTTTCTCAGCCACTGGATTATTGCCTTTTGTCTCAGAGCTCTCTTAGTTCTGCTCTTGACTTGACGTGCCCAAATTTCAATTCTTTGAAGCTTTCTGTATTGAGCTTCTTAGAGTAATTGTTTTAGAAAAAGCAAAAAGGATTTAAAAAAAAAAAAAAACAAAAAAAAAAAACGGCCCTCCTCAGAGATCTAATGGGTTATTGAAATGCTAATAGACAAAGCAACCAGGGCCATTAAGGAAAAGTGCCCAGGGCAGAGAGATCAGCCTTGCTTCGGGATTTGCATATGCGCCTCAAGGCCTGATCTCCGCCCTTCCCCTTTCTGTGTTCACCAGAACTCCAAAAATCCTCTGCTTTTATTTTGGAGTTTTTCGTGTTGTTTTTTTTCTATGCCTGTCTCCTCTCTGCTGGGCTGGCTGCTCTCAGAGTCTCTGGTGTCTGGCCTCAGTCTATCTATGGTTGGAGTTTGAATCAGTAGAATGAGTTTCCGGTAAGAGCAGCCACTGCAATTCTCCCTTCTCCTTCCTGGAGCTGACAGCCCCTCCTCCCCCGGGACTGAGCCTGGCAGGGAGGGGCGCGGGTCCCCTGGCCGCAAAAACTTACAGATTTCGCTGATCTCAGCAGTTCCACGTTTTCATGAGTGTTGTATGAAGTATGCCCAAAGACAGATTGCTCTGTGGTGTCCAGTCCACGCAGTTCCTGGCTTTTTACCTACTTTCCTGGAGGAGTAACTAAAACATACAGCTCACCAGTCTGCCATCTTGCCCCGCCTCCCCAAAGGTACACTTTTAATGTGCTGGGGAGCACATTTATTCCATTATGTCTTTCAGAAAAGTCTTCTTTTTAGAGGTAAACTGACTTTGACAATACAAGAAAATTACTTAAAGATGGTCAGAATAGTGTTTCTGGGATGGGAATCCTGTCATAACTTTGTGGCAGGAACTTCATCCACATTATCAAAGTAGCCGAGTCAGGAGCATGGAGCCAAGCCTTTGAACTTGTTTCTGTTAAGGTTGTAGACATTTAGGGTTGAAAATGTGAATGAGGCCAGGGACAAATAGGGCCAGATTGAGAAAGCAAGTAGTTCAAAGGGCATGGAAATTCAGAAGCAGGATGCTTTGCTCTATCTGAAAATGGCAACAAGTGAAGAATGATAAAGTCCAACAGGAAAGGATAAATGGAGGGCTGATAAGGAGAACGTGGCAAAAGTGGATGTCAGGTCACAGGATTGTAACCATTTTCTGGGAGGAAGATGAGGAACAGAGGTTCCCAGTCAGCCTCTGAAAGGAGAGGTCTGGATGAAGAAGCAAGCACTGCTCTCCCCACTCCTCCTGACCTGGGTGTGTCTTCTTTAGTCCATCAGTCAGGGGTCCTGGCCTTTTTTTTTCTTTTCACTGATACATCCCAGGATACATGTCTAGAAGAGTGCCTGGCACTGAAAAGGCATTCAATCCATATTTTTCAATATGTGAAGTGATATTGGTAATCGAGGTTTAGATTTTGAAACCAGGTTATATATATGTAAGCTTATGAATGTGTGTATGTGTATATGTATACATGTGTGTATGTACATGTGTGTACACACACGTGTGAATACTCATGTACCCATGTGTGTATATGTACATGTATATGTTTATGTGTGCATATGTGCATGTGTGTAGGTATATGTGTATTCATACGCATACATATGACTGTGTGCACGTATGTGTATGTGTTTGTAGGTGCCTGTGTATTTGTTTTGCATGTGCATACATGCACATAAATGTGTGTGTGCACCTGATTTTTTGCTACTGCTGACATGGTGCCATTTTCCTCATTGGCTCCATTTCCTTTGTCTACTCTGTGGGTCCTTTTGTGCAGGTAGAGATTGGGCCATGTGGTCTTACCACCATGTCAGGTGCAAATAAGATCTTATGATCTTCAGTTGTTCTTTTTTGTCTATTCCATATCAAAGTAATGACCTCAATTCCTGTTCTTAAGAATTAAAATATTAATTGGTGTTTTGGAAACTATCCCACAGGAAATTCTCCCACTCCTTCTTGCCAGCAAAACATTTTTAAAAATATATAACATAATTTTTTTCATTATTCTTTTAATATTGATTTTACTGACATTTTCTTATGAATTATTGGGTTCAAATATTGCAAAATCCTCAGAGGCTGCCTATGTATCTCTTAGTTTAATTCCTAGCAACATTTTCTTTGGCTTGAGGATTGCAAGATGTTTTGTAGAATTTTCTTGGTCCTATCGAAAATCTCCTGCCATGTGGTCCAACTGGGAAACCAGGCACCTGTCCCCATGGCTCATGCAAAATCCTTGAACTTCCCACTATCCTCTGGCAGTCACCCTCCAGTCCACCTCTCCACATCTCTTCCCTCTCTAGTTCACCCCCACTGTGAAGCCAGATATCCTGGAAAGGACTTGGTGACCTCACCTTATTATTTGAGAGTGCTCTTAGAGTCACCTCAGCAGCCCTTGCCCCTCCCTGCTTCCCCCATCCCCCAGGCTGAGTGTTGGAAGAGAGTGGGAGGGTCAAAAAAGATCATGGTGGACAAACTGCCATTCCCTAGAAATGTCACCTCCTCCTCTTGTTTGCTCATCCTTAAGAATGAGTGTTCTGGGCAGGCTGGCTTCAGTCTTGCTCACCACCATGCCCACAGCTCAAATGGATTATCCCTCTGTGACTCTCCCATGTTCTATTCAGGCCAGTTTTTGTGATCAGTGGATCTGGGTGTGAGCTCTTGAAGATGGGAATCTGTCTAGCCTTCACAAGGGAATGTAGATGTCATTGCATTTTGCTTGCCATTCCAGAAGCAAGGTGGATTAGCGGAGGTGAGGTCAAAGGATTTTTTTGAGTGTCAGAGTCTGAGAATATTTAAGAACTGATTGGAATGATCCAATTGAGACAAAAAGGTTGAGTATCCAAGAGGGAGGAGAATAAGTGGTGGCCAGGTATAAGATAAAAGCTTTATATTGCCCAATTCAGGATGCAGTACATCATAAAATGTAGTCATTAGACTGAGAAAGATATAAATTTTTATAAGTTGTACTGTGAATTATCTTCTTCTTGGTGGAGTCAAATCTACCAGCATAAATCTTTATGATGATTGTGTGGGTGTCTGGGCATGTCAGTCAGATCAGAATCATTTAGACACATAGTATCTTTTAATATAATTTAATCATCTGTCACCTGAAGTCAGCCTTGAGGTGTTATTAATTTAGAGTTATGAATTTTGATTGAATTCTGCAAAAAAAAATTGTTCATTTCAAGGACTTTACAAACCATTCCTGAGGTATGAAAGAGTAAAATTGTACCTAGTAGAATAAAAAAAAGAATGTAATCAATATAGGGGAACAGAAAAACGGAATGCAACTGATATCACTTATTAACGAAATTCAGTCTTTATAACACTGTATACATCTGAGAGAATCTCATCCCATATATGACTTATGGCTCTCACATGTAGGTAACATGGTACATGGGTGCACAGAGAACTGTTTCTTCCTGAATTGTGCTGTGAGGCCCTTTAATGCATGCTCTTGGCTTCCCCTGCTGCAGATGAATGTTCCCAGGTGTGAGGCACACCTGGAAATGTCTGGTGAGGCTGTTAACACCCAGGCCAGGCAGGGGGTCCCCATGTGTGGAAGGTGCCTGGGTGCATGTGTTGCTGAGGGTGGGTGGGAAGTTGCAGGAAAGAAACCTCCCAATAGGAGGGGATCTAACTTGTGATTTACAGATGAGGGAGGAGAGAGGTAGCTATGAGAGACAGACAGACAGAGAGAGAGAAAGAGAGAGGTAGTAAGTAGAACAGTACTTGACACATAAGAAGAGACACAGGAGCCTCCTTAGAATAATTTAAAAAAATGTGAGATGTGAATAAAGGGCTTAGGTAGGAAATCTGAGACCTTCTGTGTCAACTTCTTGATCTCCCTCTCTCCTTGCAAATTCAATGCTTCTGCCCTTCCCCAGACTTCCCATCCCATCTGGAGGCTCATGCTCTATCTTCTGGGGAGGACCCACCCACCCCTGTGACCCCTTTTAGAGCTGTAGGGTCCTGGCTGCTCCTTGGGTGGCCCATGGAGTTGGTCATGTCACTTAGGGCAGAAGAGCACAGGAGAAGCAGAGCTCTCTCCTCTTAATAATGGGGGTCTCTCTGGAATCAAATCCCTGTGCCCTTTTAGATGGACTATTGTCCCATCAGGGCTGAAGAGGACCATGAAGGCTGACTCTGCTGTGGTGGGACCTGGTGTGTGATGAGAGAGGAGGAGCTTGTTTCCTTGGGCTCCCCAATAGAGGCTCTGCAGGCTTTGTTCCTGCTCTCTACTTCTGCTCACTGGGGCAGGACACAGTCTCCTATGCACCCTCACAAACAGAATAAATGGGGTAAAGGTGAGAAAGAATCTCTTATTCCTGAAGAGGCCCAGAATAAATTATGGCAAACACATTGCACCCCAATAAGGGGGCCCCTGAATGATGTGCTGTCTCCCAATTTGTGAGGATGGGGTGGGTGCATGGCTGGGGGGAAGTCTGGAGATTTTCTCTCTCTATAGTCAGCTCCAGGAACTTCAACCATGTCTTGAAGGAACTTGGACTCTCAGACAGCAGGGGGCACTGGGGGCATGTCCCCTGGGATCTATGGGGGGATCTCAGCTGGGAAACCAGGCCCTGGTGCCCTGTGTGGTGCCCTGTACTCTGTGCTCCCTGGGGCCCAGCAGCTGTGATCTCACCAGGCCCAGGAGAGGCCCCCACAGCCACACCCCAGGCTCAGCTTGCACCAAATTCAGGCCCAGGGACACCTGGGGGAGGAGAAATAATTTGCATGAAGAGTTTCTCTCTCCCCCCACATGAGGGGAAAGGATAAGAGAGACTCTGGGCAGTTCTGCTCAGTTGTGGGGCTCAGGAAGCATAGCTCTGGGGGTGTCTCCACCATGGCCTGGACCCCTCTCCTCCTCACCCTCCTCACTCTCTGCCCAGGTGACCAGCTGTGGAAAGCAGCAGAGGGGATGGTGGGGGCACCTGGTACCATATTTCCTCCCTTCATTTGGGAACATGGTGTGGGCAATAGCCCCAAACTCACCCTGTCTCTCCTTCTCCTCTCTTCCAGGGTCCTGGGCACAGTCAGGGCTGACCCAGGAAGCCTCGGTGTCAGGGTCCCTGGGACAGACAGTCACTCTGACATGCAAGGGGAGCACCTCTTACCTTGGATCTTATGGCGCTGGCTGGTACCAGCAGCTCCCTGGGGGCACCCTCAAGACTGTGATGCTCGGAACTTCTCAGCCCTCGGGGATCCCAGCTCGGTTCTCTGGCTCCAAGTCAAGTGGCACAGCCTCCCTGACCATCACGGGGCTCCAGCCTGAGGATGAGGCTGTCTATTACTGCTCAACATGGTGGGACAGTAGCATCAGTGGTCCACAGTGCTCCAGACACATGGGGAACTGAGACAGAAACCTGCCCCTGCCCCCTGAGGCTGGTCTCCCCTCTGAGAGCCTGTGACAAACAACAGTGGAGGGTGACTGTGGCATCCCTAAGTGTCAGCATCCCATGACCTGAAGGTCAGAGCAGACAGCAAAAATATAGGGTCAATGACAATGTCTACTTCTCATTATTTTGTCCCCACATTTCACAAGCATTTGGTATTGTCAGGTTTCTTGTTTTGTCCAACCTACTGTTTGCACTGCAATCTTTCTGTCACTTAATGTTCATTTTCCTAATTACTCATGAAGGCAAATATCTTTTTTATGCTTTTATTACTATTACATATTTCTTCTTTTGTGACATGCCTGTTTGTCTTTTGCCCATGTGTCTCTCCCAGTGGAGTTTTAGTCTTTCTTCATATTGATTAATATTAAAACTGATTTCCCAAAATAAAATTATTCTTATCAACAAGAAATTACTCTAACAAAATACTTTGGAACCCAATAGGTTTTCAAGACATTACAGACATTCTCTAAAGCACAAAGTTTTATCTATATAAAATCATCTTCAGCAAGGGAATGTCCAACTGTGGTTAAATATTTTGTTCAAAATTAAAAGACAGATTGAACCATATATTTAGGTAGCTAGAAATGTTTTTTTTAAATAAATAAGAGCTAAAGGTGAGCCTTCATCTTTCCTTCTTAATTTAAAAAAAATCTTTATTGACTTGTGATTCTCATACTATAAATTTCACCAATTTAAAGTATAAAATTCAATGGTTTTTTTTTTTAGCATATTTATGGTTTTGTGCAACCTGCCTCATAATATAATTTTGGAAACTTTTGATCACCCAAGACACTCCATCCTCATTTGTTCTCATTTTCTTGCCTCCCTCCTCCTATTCCAAGGTATCTAGTATTCCACTTTCTGTCTATAGAAATTTACCAATGTGGACATTTCTTATAAATGCACTTACATAAAATGTGACCCTTTGTGACTGGCTTCTGTCATTTACTTGCAGACACTTTTTGAGGTTCCTCCATACTGCAGCATGAGTCCATCCCCAATGCTTTTTTTGTTTATTTGTTTTACAGTGCCAACCTTATTTATTTCTCTGAAGAAATATGGAAAGAAAGTCTTGTATAGTGAAAGGACAACAATTACTGTTCCTTTTATTCATGAAGAAGGAGGGGATGAACATTGATGTTAAAAACCACACATGCAGAAAAATTAAACTGAAAGGATACAGACTAGCTAAGTCCTCAGGTTAAGAAAGCAAAGCTGAGAGGTTAGGATGAAAGTGTGGGTGAAGCTGGCATGTATGGATACTAGAGATACAGGTTATTTTATCAGTTCACAGTGTCCAGCTCAGACACAGAATTTTCAGAACATCCAGTTTGCTTTCAGGGGTTGGGGGGAGGGGTGGGGGAGGGGCTGGGGAGGGGGCAGGTCACATCCAGGCAAGATGTCAAGGAATTTCGGTGGAGGAAGGTAGAGGTCAAGCATGATCACAAAACTTCCAAGATTTCTTTCAGCTACAATTTGTGTAACGTGAAGGAAAACACAAAACAAACAAAAAACGAGGCCAGCCAGTCTCATTTGCAGTGTGCACACACATGCAGAGAGCAAAACACCAGTCTCAAGAATTAACACCTGTCCCATCCCCGTGCCTGCTGACTGCACACACGGCCTTGGAAGTGCACACATGTGCCATCTCCATCCACCCCAGGGGCCCAGGCTGCGCACTGGGCTCACAGAGGCTCTGGGAGGCAACAGTGCAGTGCACGGGAGCCGCCTGGCCACCATGAAAAGGGAGCCTTAGAGAAAGGTCGGGAAAAGGGACCAGCAGCCCAGCTGTTACCTCGGGCTGTGAAAAGACATAACCGCAGAGCAGAACAATCTCAATTCTTTTGCTAGAGAGAGTTTTCTTGAAAAAGAAGTAATTTTCAGGGTCAGAAAGGGTCTGTGAGAAGGGATGGAGGCAGGACCTCCATAGAAGCCAGGTTTTCCTAGCAACCATTTCCTTGCTATGGGATTATACAAGAGAAGTTTGTTTATGGGCTGGTGTTTAGACACTTTCTCCATGCTTCTTTGTATATGGTTTTAGATTCTGAATCTAGAGGTGAAAGGCCTCAGCGGACACTAAGCCCCGCCCCCACTGTGCAGGGTCCCTCTCTGAGCCTAGCATGCTACCGTGTCCCTTAGCTCGCTTCACTAACACACTCTGCTCCAGGACTACAGAGCCTCCCCTTCGGGGCTCCATCCTCTGCCTACTAGGTCCTCATTCCTGGCCGTCACTGCCAGGCCTCACACCTGGGCTTTTCCCTCGGCCCCATCTCAGGGCCAGGTGGGCAGCAAAGGGCCAGGCCAATCCCCCACCCCACCCCATGCTACAGTGGCCCTGTCACCCACCCTCCACCCCCACAGACGGCGTAAACACACCAGGGCCAGCGAAGTCTGCAGACTGCCCACAAGGATAGGCTCTACCAAGAGTCCTGCATGTGGGCACCGATTGCTGGAAACTCAAAAGTGCAGCCGAAGTGCAAGGGGCGTGCGACAGCCGCCAGGCAGGCCCCCCCGGACCCCTCCTTCCCCGGTCCCCAAGTTGGGGCGGGGGGGCCGCTACCCCTGGGAAGAGCTCCAGACTGGGGGTGTTGTCTGCGGCGGCGAAGAGCACGCCGGGCTGCGCGCCCTGGCGCTGGTGCCGCTGGTGCCTCTGGTGCTCAGTGGCCCGCGGCAGCCCGGGCAACTTGTAGCGCCGGGGCGCGCACTCGTGCAGGTGCGCGCTGGGCAGGCCGGGCAGGGCCGGGAAGGGGTCACTAGCTCCAGGCGCGCGCCCGCGTGCCCCTCCAGGATCCAGTGCAGCCGCGCGCCGTGGCGAATAGTTTTGGCCCAGCGGGTCGGCTCTGCTTTCTGCACAGGCTGCTGCAGCTGGGCGTGATGGCAGAGAGTGTGGGCAGCGGCCGCTCTGTTCCGCTTCTGGACACAGCGCTTAGGGCGGCTGTCGAGATCGCCCCTGTGGAGCGGGATTCCGGGGCCCGCGCGATCAGCCGCGTACGGAGAGAAGCAAGGGCGCGGGGTGAGCGGGGGTTCTGGCCTTGGTTTGTCCGCGTCTTGCATGATGATGATGAGGATCCAGGACAGGAGAGTGAAGCAGCGGCTGAACACTGCAGACGTCATGTGTGCATTCCTGCGGCTACTCGGACGCGGGGCGGCCCCTCAGGCCCCTGAGAGGGGCGAGCCTGGGGCCCCAGAGCGCAGCTTCGACGGCGGCGGCGGCGCTCGCAGTCAGAGTGGCGGCGGGCGCGCTCTCCCTGGGACCCGGGTGCTGGGAAGGGCGGGAGCCGAGCAAGGGCCTCAGCTCTCTGTATGGGGTTCTGCTCAGGAGCTGGGGATGCTGGGGCTACAGAGGGGGCTCTGCAGTCGGGCAGGCAGGGGGTGCCCCCCACTCCGGGTGAGGCGGCGGGAAGCGGGACTCGGTCCAGCGCGCTGCAGGCCCGGAGTTGTGCTGAGCGCCGGGAGGGCGGTGGTCTCCGCTGCGCTTTCTCCGGAGAGCGGGACTCGGTAGCCGGCACCCGGGGCACCTCCCCGCTCGCGTCCAGGGGTGCCACGGACAAAGTGCTCCAGCCGTGAGCTCCCAGTGCGTTCTCTGGGTCACCTTCGAAGGCAGGCTTCAGGCCCCGCAGGCTCTGGGGACTTTCCTTCCTCACATCCCAGCCCCGGTATGCCAGGGATGTTGTGCCGCCAGCTCTGCGTGCACACCGCCGTGGAAGCTGCGCTCCTGAGTCTCGTTCTTCTCTTCTCTGAACATCCTGGCTCAGGCAGCAAGATCCCAAAGCAAAGAAAGAAAGAAAAAGCAAGGGGGCGGGGCGCTGCAGACTCCAGCGACCTCCCTGTCCTGCCAGCAGGGCTGCTACTGGCGGAAAGGGGCTGCGAGGAGGAGGCAGGGAGGGGACCCGGAACTCTGCCCGGGTCTGGCGCTGACGTCCCAGCGAGCGAGTTCTGGAGGCGACCGTCGGGGGGAAGGGGAGGGTCCCCGCGGGGCTGCAGGGCCTCTCAGAGGGGTGGTGTGGATACTCATTCTCCTCCGTTGCTTTTTTTGTTTGTTTTAATTTATAATGTTCTGGAATTTTAAGCCAGTGAAACAATGCAAGACATGAAGAAACAAGAATTTCAAGTATTTGATAATAGGGATAATGTTATTCTATACTTCAAAAAGTCAACAAAATCAACCGAAAAAACAAAAAAAAGATTAGAACAACAATAAATCAGTAGTATGGTTGGATACAAAGTAAATACACCCAAATAAATCAACAGCAGTCCTATGAGCGAGCCAAAGTAACCAATTAGAAAGTATATTTGGCGAAAGATATCTTTTATGGTAATAGTAAATAAAGTGAAACATGAAGGAATAAATTTATCAAGAAATCTGCACAACCAATGTGAAGAAAAATTATAAACTTAACAAGGGACACACTTAAATCTAAATAAATGTAGAGGTGTTCCATGTTCCTGGATAGGAAAACCTAGCCACATAAAGGTGTCTATTCTTACCATGTTAATATGTAAGTTTAATGTGATCATAATAAAAATATCAAACAGAAATTTTTAGAACTTGATGAAATGATTCTAAATGTCATCTGGAAGAATTATCAGTTAAGAATAGCCTCCAAATTTCCTGGTATAATTTATGTTTCTGTCATTCATGTGTGTGTATGTGTGTGTTACATGCCTATGCTATACTATCTGGTGCATAAAAGCTTTTAATAGTTACAACTTTATAGTTGATTATGATTTTTTACTTATATAAAAACACTCTGTCCCATGTAATGACTTCTGGGAATATTTTTGGTTTCATAAAACTGTTATATCTATTTTTCTTTGTGTTTGCTTGTTATATTATGATCTTCCTTTTGCCTCAAATGTGTGTGTGTGTGTGTGTGTATGTGTGTGTGTGTGTATGTGTTCAGAGAAGCTTTATTTGTAATCACACAAAACTGGAAACAAACCAAACTTTCCATCAATACATAAACAGTAAGGAAGCTGTGGTGAATTGATACCATGGGGTAATGAGCAATAAAGAGCAATGAACTATTGATACAGGCAACAACCTGGATGGGTCTTCAGGGAATTATATTGGGTGGATAAGGCCAATCTCAAAACATCACATACAGCATTCTTGAAATAACAGAATTACAGAGATGGAGACAAGATTAGTGGTTGCCTGGGATTAAGAGGTAGGAGGGCTGGGGTAGGAGTAGCTATGAAGAGAGAGCCCTACAGAGCCCTGATGATGAGGAAGTTCTGCATCTTGGTTCTGTTGGTGGATGTATCAATCCACACATGATAAAATAGAGTAAAACTAAGCATGTACACTCACAAACAATTGCATGTGCGACTAGTGAAATTTAAATGAGCTCTGTGCATTGTACCAATTTCGATTACTTAGTTGTGATATCTGTAATCCAAAATAAAGTTTTAAAAACCCCACAAACATATTGCCATTTTTAACAGTGCTTTAAAAGGGAGTGGGGGGAGGGAACATTGAATAGACCCCAGCTATGGAATTGTGAAATGGACAGAGGATGGGCTAGGGTGGGAAAGTCTAGAGTTGGGGTTCTACTAATGGCAGGGAAAATACCAGCCAATAGATTCAAGGTATTTTTCCTTATTTTTAAAAAAGTAATTTCATAAAGAGAAGCCAGGATTTTTCTTGAATGGATAGAATTTTCTCAGACTAGCCCTACCTGCCAGACTCAGTAAAAAATTTTCTTAGATTTTTAACAACAAAAAGTAACTTATACTTGCTCATATGTATACATTTTTTATATTTGCCAAAGAATGGGGCAACTCAAATATACAGCAACAGGAATGGTATATACATAACAGTACATCCACACAAAGAAATACCGTACACAAAAAACAAAAGAAATGAAAAAAATGCCCAAATAGGCTGACTATAGAATACCTACTGGATTTCAGACTTACAATGAAAAATCAAGATAAAAAATCTCAATTTTTTAATACTCATTACATGCTGACATTACATTTTGAATATTCTTACATTAAGTAAGCTATATTATTGAAATAAATCTAACCTGTTGCTTTTTACCTTAACATGCCTATAAGAACATATGAAATTGCATGTACACCTGACACACTTACCTTGCCCTTGTACTGTGCCAGCAGAGCTACATGGACAAGTCCCCTCCTGCTGAAGGAGGGACAGGGGATGGGGGTGGGAGATTCCTTGGAAAGAAGACTTCCCTGAAGATGCTGCTATTTATTAATATACCATTATTAAAGAAGATTAAAAAAAAAAGTAAAAAAGAACACTCAAATCATCCCCCATCCCACCCTATTTTTCATTCAGTTTTTGTCCCCATTTTTCTACTCATCCATCCATACACTGTATAAAGGGAATGTGATCTACAAGGTTTACACAATCATGCTGTCACCCCTTGTAAGCTACGTAGTTATACAATCATCTTCAAAAGTCAAGGCTACTGGGTTGCAGTTTGATAGTTTGCAGCTATTTACTTCTAGCTATTCTGGTACACTAAAACCTAAAAAGGGATATCTGCATAGTGCATAAGAATGCTTACAAAAGTGATCTCTCAACTCCTTTTGAAATCTCTCAGCCACTGAAACTTCATTTTGTTTCAATTCACTAACCCCTTTTAGTCAAAAAGATGTTCTCGATCCCATGATATCAGGTCCAGTTTCATCCCCGGTAGTCATATCCTGCATTGCTAGGGAGGTTTATACCTCTGGGAGTCAGGTCCCACATAGAGGGGAGGGCAGTGTTTTAACCTGCCAAGTTGGTTTAGCTAGAGAGACAAGGGGCACATCTGAGCAACAAAGAGTTACCCAGGGGGAGACTCTTAGTCACAATTATAAGTAGGTGTAGCCTCTCCTTTCCAGTAATGAGCTTCATCAGGGCAAGTCTCAAGACAGAGGGCCCAGCATACCAAGCTGTCAGTCCTCAATGTTTATGAGAACATCAGCAACAACCCAGGTGAGGAAGTCCAACACTTCTGAATTTTCCCCCAGCTCCTCAGGGGGGCCCTGCATATATATTTTATTCTCCCACCCAAATTACTTTGGGATGTGTCACTATTTCACTCTAATCCATACAAACCTACCATATCTCAGTTCCTATTCAAAGTTCCATGTAATTATAGTGTTTGAACAAGCTGACTGTACAAGTTAAATTGTTTAGTATACTACTGAGAATATAGATCCTGCACCAAATAAACATCTCTTCCCTTGGTCTCACAGGAGTTGAAGTTTTAAAAAGTAGTATTGTCTTTACACTTCAGCGGAATTTGCCTTAGTCCTAACCAGATCCATCTCATTATATCTCTAATTGCACTCTGGACTATTTTTCAGCTTTTCTAACAGTTGCTGTATGTGCTAATACTGAGATCTATACCTGCTGAGCTCTAGCTCTGAGTTTCAGGTGTCAAACAGATACACAAACTTCCAGAGACTGATCAGGTTATAGACAAAGAGATCAGCATCTCAGAATTTGGAGATAGCCATTACAAATTCAGTAGTGAATGTGACTACTGTAAGAGCTTACAATCTAGGGACCATTACAATAAGTGTTCCCCTGATAAGTTGTGCTCTGAGATTCAATTCTGAGTTTATACATTGTAATTAGTCCATGTTGGTGAGGCATTATAGAGTTTGCCTTTCTTTCTGGCATACTTCACTCAAAATGCTGTCTACAGGATCAATCCACCTCATTGTATGTCTCACAGCTTCACTCTTTCTTGCAGTTGTTCAATATTCCATTGTGTGCATACATCACAGTTGACCATTTGGTTCCTCAGTTTATGAACGCTTAGGCCACCTCTGCCCATTGCATTTCATGAATACTACCTCCACACACACCAGTGTGCAAATGTCCATTCATGTCCCTGCTCTGAGATTTTCCAAGTACATGCCCCATAATGAGGTTGCAGGACCTTATGGCACCCACATATTTAGCTTCTTGTGGAACCACCATGCTATCCTCCAGAAATTCTAAACCATTCTGCCTCCTCACCAACAGTAAATAGGTATATCCCTCTCCCCATGTTTCTCCAGAACTTTTATCCCTATATATATTTTCCTACAATTTTATAGAGATATATTCATGTACAATGCCATTATCCACAGTGTACAATCTGTTCTTCATGGTGTCATCATATAGTTGTGCATTTATCAGCACAGTCAGCACTTGAACATATTGATTACTATGAAAACAAGGATTTTTGAGAATAATAAAAAAGATAATAAAAAGAAATAAAATATCATATAATACAGTGCAAAGTAAGGTCAGACAACAACACTAATATCAAGAATCCTATATTCCTACCTTATATCCTACTTTCATAACTTTTAGCTTTGGTATATTGCCTTTGTAACATTTAATGGAAGCATATTACAATGTTACTGTTAACCATAGATTCCAGTTTGTTTTGATTATATTTTTCCCAAACACCATCACTTTTTCAAAACTTTGCATGTTGACATTCATTTGTTCTCCCACATGTAAAACATTTTTATATCTGTACATTTACTCACAATCATTGACCACTCCAGTTTTTGCCAATTTAAACACTCCCAGTCTTTATCATCTATCATTATATCTGGTGTCCTATATGTCCCTAGCCCTCCTCTTTCAGCTTTACTCACACATATCTTTGCTCAGTATTCTTACAATATTGCTCTACCATCACACAGTATGCTGCTATCTATTTCTGGATCTATACAATCAACCCTGTTGAACATTCTGTAGTTCTTCAGCATCAAATGCCTGATCTCTATCCTCTTTCTATCTCCTGATAGTCTGTGTTATCAGCTTTTAACTCTCGAAGTTTGTTCATCAATGTTAGTTCAGATTAGTGAGACCATAGAGTATTTGTCCTTTGGTCCCTGGCTAACTTTGCTTAACCTAACATCCTCAAGGTTCATCCACATTATTATATGTTCCATGGTTCTGTTCTGTCTTACAGCTGTGTAATATTCCATTGTGTGTATATACCAGTTTGTTTATCCACTCATCCATTGATGGACATTTTGGCTGATTCCATCTCTTGGCAACTGTGAATAATTCTGCTATAAACATCAGTGTACAAATGTCTTTTCATGTCTTAACATTCAGTTCCTCTGAGTACATACCTAGTAATGGAATAGCTGGTTCATATGGCAAATCTACACTTAGCTTCCTGAGAAACTGCCACACTGTCTTCCAGAGTGGTTGCACCATTCTACATTCCCACCAACAGTGAATAAGTGTGCCTCTTTCTCCACAACCTCCCAGGTGCTTGTAATTTTCTGTTTTTTCTTTTCCTTTTCTTTTTGGATAAAGGCCATTCTGGTAGGTGTGAGATGATATCTCATTGTGGTTTTGGTTTGCATTTCTCTAATAGCCAGTGAAGGTGAGCATTTTTTCATGTTTTTAAGTCATTTGTATTTCCTCTTCAGAGAAAGTGTCTGTCCATTACTTTTTCTCATTATTAAAAAAATTGGGTTGTTTGCCTTTCTGTTGTTCAGTTGTAGGATCTCTTTTTATATTCTGGATATTAAACCCATACGTGATATGTGGTTTCCAAATATTGTCTCCCATTGTGTAGGGTGCCTTTTTACTTTTCTGACAAAGTTCTTTGATGTGCAAAAGTGTTTAATTTTGAGGAGATCCCATTTGTCTATTTCTTCTTTGGTTGCTTGCACTTTGGATGTAAGGTTTAGGAAACCATACCCTATCATGAGATCTTTGAGATAATGCCCTATATTTTCTTCTAAGGCTTTTATGGTCTTAGTGCTAATGTTCAGGTCTTTGATCCATTTTGAGTTAATTTTAGCTGTGTAAGGTGTGAGATAGGAGTCCTCTTTCATTCATTTGGAAATGGATATCTGGCTCTCCAAACACCAGTTATTGAAGAGGCTGCTCTGTCCCAATTGCTTTGGTTTGACTGCCTTATCAATGATCAATTTTCCATTGATGCAAGTGTCTATTTCTGAGCACTCAATTCCATTCCATTGGTCAGAATATCCATCCTTATGCCAGTACTAGGCTGCTTTGATTACTGTAGCATTGTAATATGTTTCAAAGTCACATAATGTGAGACCACTTACTTCATTCCTCTTTCTAAAGATATTTTTTGCTATTCAGGGCACCTTGCCCTTCCAAATAAATTTGGTTATTGCTTTTCCTATTTCTGCAAAGTTGTTGGGATTTTAACTGGTATTGGATTGAATCTATAAATCAGTTTAGGTAGAATTGACATCTTAACTATATTTAGTCTTCCAATCCATGAACACAGTATGTTCTTCTTCCTTTCTTTTTGGTCCTGATCAATTTTTTTTGCAGTTTCTTTCTTTCCCCTTTTTTTTTTTTTTTTTTTTTTTTTAGTTTTCTCTGTATAGGTCTTATGTGGCCTTGGTTAAGTCTATTCCTAAATACTTGATTCTTATGTGTGTATTGTAAATGGGATTTTTTTCTTAATTTCCTCCTGTTGTTGCACATTGTGTATAGAAACACTACAGATTTTTTGTATGTTTATCTAGCCTGCCATTTTGCTATATTCCTTGATTAGATATAGTAATTTTGCCATATATTTTTCTGGATTTTCTATGTATAGAATCATGTCATCTACAAAGAGTGAAAGTTTTACTTCTTCCTTTCCAATTTGGATGCTTTTTATTTCTTTTTCTTGCCCAATTGCTCTAGCTAGAACTTCCAGCACACTTTTGAATAACAATGGTGACAGTGGGAATCCCTGTCTTGTTCCTGAATTTAAAGAGAAAGCTCTCAGTCTTTCCCCATTGAGTATGATATTAGCTGTGGGTTTTCATATATTGCCTCTATCATATTGAGAAAATTCCCTTCTATTCCAAAATGTTTGAAATGTTTTCATCAAGAAATGATGTTGAATTTTGTCAAATGCCTTTTCTGCATTGATCAGATGATCATGTGCTTCTTCTGCTTTGATTTTTTGATGTGGTGTATTACAATAATCGATTTCCTTGTGTTGTGCTGGCCTTGCATACCTGGAATAAATCCCATCTGGTCATGACATATAATTCTTTTAATGTGCTGCTGGATTCAATTCAATTTTGAGTACTTTGTTGAGAATTTTTGCATCTATATTAATTAAAGTGATTGATCAATAATTTTCTTTTATTTAGTATCTTTGTTTGACTTTGGCATTATGGTTATATTGGCTTCATAGAATGAGTTAGGTAGCTTTCTTTCCTCTTTAATGTTTTTGAGGAGTTTGAACAGGATTGGTACTAATTCTTTCTTGAATTCTTGGTAGAATTCACATGTGAAGACAACTGGTCCTGGGCTTTTCTTTTTGGGGATCTTTTTCATGACTGACTCTATCTCTTTTCTTGTGATTGGTTTGTTAAGGTCATCTATTTCTTCTCAATCAATGTTGGTTATTTACACTTTTCTAGGAAGTTGTCCATTTCATGTAAGTTGTCTAGTTTATTAGCATATAGTTTCTCATAGTATCTTCCCATTATCTCCTTTATTTCTGCAGGATCATTAGTTATGTCTCCTTTCCCATTTCTGATTTTATTTATTTGCATCCACTCTCTCTCTCTTTTTATTTGTTAGCCTAGCTAAAGTCCGTCAATTTTATTGATATTCTTAAAGAACCGACTTTTGCTTTTTTATTCTCTCTTTCATTTTCCTGTTCTCAAGTTCATTTATTTCTTCTCTAATCTTTGTTATTCCTTTCCTTCTGTTTGCTTTGGGCATAGTTTGTTGTTCTTTCTCTAGTTCCTAGAGGTGAGCAGTTAATTCCTTGATTTTTGCTCCCTCTTTTAATGTAAGCATTTACGGCAATAAATTTCCCTCTCAACACCACCTTTGCTGCATCCCATAAGTTTTTTTTTTTGGAATTGAATTCAGTTTTATTGAGATATATTCACATACCATACAATCATCCATGGTTCTACAATCAATTGTTCACAGTACCATCATATAGTTATGCATTCACCATCCCAATCTATTTTTGAACATTTTCCTTACACCAGAAAGAATTAGAGTAAGAATAAAAAATAAAAGTAAAAAAGAACACCCAAATCATCTACCCCATCCCAACCTATTTTTTGTGTAGCTTTTGTCCCCATTTTTCTACTCATCCATCCATACACTGGGTAAAGGAAGTGTGATCAACAAGGTTTTCACAATCACACTGTCACCCCTTGTAAACTACATCATTAGACAATCATCTTCAAGAGGCCAGGCTACTGAGTTGCAGTTTGATAGTTTCAGCTATTTGCTTCTAGCTATTCCAGTACATTAAAACCTATGAAGTGTTATCTATATAGTGCAAAAGAATATCCACCAGACTGACCTCTTGACTCCATTTGAAATCTCTAAGCCACTGAAAGTTTATTTCATTTCATTTCATTTTGCTACCCCCTTTTGGTCAAGAAGATGTTCTCAATCTCATGATGCCAGGTCCAGATTCATCCCTGGAAGTCATATCTTGTGTTGCCACATAGAGGGAGGGCAGTGAGTTCACCTTCTGAGGTGGCTTAGCTAGAGGGGGCCATGTCTGAGCAACAAAGAGGTACTCAGGTAGAGACTCTTAGGCATGATTATATGCAGGTTTAGCACTCCTTTGCAGTAATGAGCTTCATAAGGGCAAGCCCCAAGACAGAGGGTTCAGCATACCAAGCCATCAGTCCTCAATGTTTGTGAGAACATCAGCAACAATCCAAGTGAGGAAGTCCAACACTTCTGCATTTTCCCCTAGCTCCTCAGGGGTGCCCTGCATATATATTTTTATTCTCCCCCAAATTACTTTGGGATGTGTCACTATTTCACTCTAACCCATACAAACCTACCATATCTCAAAGTTTCATGTAATTGTGGTGTTTGAACAAACTGACTGTAGAAGTTATGCTTTAGAAAATATAGATCCTGTACCAAATGAAAATCTCTTCCCTTGGTCTCACATGGAAGTTGAAGTTTGAACACACAGTCAGTTTCAACCTTTATCCTTTGGCCAGATTTGCCCTGATCTTAATCAAATCTGCTTCATTGATATCTCTAGTTGAAGTCTGGGCTCTTTTTCTGCTTTTTTTTTAACAGTTCATCTATGCACTAATTCTGACATTCATATCTGCTGAGCTCTAGCTCTGAGTTTCAGGTGTGAAACAGGTACCCAATGTTCCAGAGACCAATCAGGTTATACACAAAGGGATTTGCATCTCAGAGTTTGGAATCCCATAAGTTTTTGTATGTTGTGTTTCCAGTGTCATTTGCTTCAAGGTATTTACTAATTTTTCTTGTAAATTCTTCCTTTACCCACTGGTTTTCTAAGATTCTTTTGTTTGTCTTCCATATATTTGTGATTTTTATGAACTTCTGCCTGTTAATTATTTCCAACATCATTCCAATATGATCCAAGAGAGTGTTTTTTATAATGTCAATATTTTAAAAGTTGATGAGACTTGCTTTGTGACCCAACATGTGGTCTATCCTAGAGAATATTCCATGAGCACATCAGAAAAATGTGGACCTGCTGTTGTGGGGTGTAGTGTTCTATAAATATCTGTACAGTCTAGTTCATTCATCATAGAATTCAACATCTCCATTTCCTTCTTGGTCCTCTGTCTAGATATTCTATCCATTGATGAGAGTGTTCCATTGAAGTCTCCAACCATTATTGTAGAAGTATCTATTTCTCCTTTCAGTTATCTCAATGTTTGCCTCATGAATTTTGGGGCATTCTGATATTCTGAGTTTCTTCTAGACAGCATATAGATTTGTCTTGTTTTTTAATCAATTCTGCCAGTCTATGCCTTTTTATTGGGGAGTTTTATACATTAACATTAAGTGAATTCAAATGTCTTGTCTTCCAGTTCACTGATTCTTTCTTCTGCCTGTTCAAATCTACTGTTGTATCCCTCCATTGTGTTTTTCATCTCTTCTATTGTGCCTTTCATTCTCATAAGTTCTGCTGTTTATTTTTTTAAGCTTATGGATTCTTCTTTGTGGTCATCCAGTGTCTTCTTTATAGCCTTCATATCTTTTGCCATATCATCCCTCAGTTCATTGAGTTGATGTAGGAGATTTGTTTGAATTACCTTTAATTAGTTGTCTCAACTCCTGTACCTCAGTTGAACTATTACTTTATTCCTTTGGCAGGTTTATATTTTCACGTTTCCTAGTATGGCTCTTTATTTTAAGCTGCCTAGGCATCTGATTTTCTTGATTGGTTTATTCTGGAGCTTGTTTTCACTCTTTTACCTAGGTTTTTCTTGCTGGTTGCCTTTCTTCTCTATTCTTTGTCATTCATTTTAACTTATTCTAGACCTCTTATTTAGCTACTGTTTAGTTGATCAGAAATTTTCTCCCTGTGTTTTTCTGTTTCTTGTCCTGCCTGTATGTAACCTTTTTGTGAGAGGGTCTCTTCAGATATGGTCAACCCCAATCAGGTTTTCCCAGTCCAGTGAGGTCCAGTTCACAGAAGGAGGATATGAATTTTCCGTGAGAATAAAACCCTCCTGTGAGGCCTTTAGATTCTGTGCTTTTCCTATCCTATCCAGCATGTGGTGCTTGTTAGCCTACTTCTCCCCTCAGTGTAAAGAGGTGTGGTGCATTTAATTCTCCACAGACTCTGTCCCTGTCAGGGGCATGGCTGACTGAAGCTGGTTTCCATTTTTCAGTCCCAGGGTTCTGAGTTTTTTGAAGGACAGCTTCCACTTGAGCTGGACCATGCCCCCCTTTCTTGGGAAAGTTATGTCCTTTAGGAAATTGTCTCCCCACTAGGTTCATTGCTTTGTCAGTCAGACCTATCTCAGCTCTCCATTGCCTGGGTCCAGAGGCCAGTTGTAAATATCTAAGGCTTTCTGTAAAGAACTACTTAGAATAGTTATTTTTAAAAAAGAAAAAGGAAAGAAAAGAAAAAAAAAAAGAAATCCCTTTTTAATTCTTTCCCCAGCAACCATCTTTTTTCAATCTCAGTATAAAGTATTTAAAGATATGTGCTTTAGGCTATTAACTCTTTCACCTGGGTAGTTACTCTCCATACCTTTAATTCCATCCATGCCAGGGGGCTACTGAAATGTAAAAAGATATGGAGTCAGAGAGAAAGAAAAGGTACAAAATGTAGAAAAAAAAGGCCTTTTTGGAGCCACATAGTGAGAGACAGATTGGGTGCCCACTTCTATGTGACACCCTTCCCAGAGTCCAGCCCTTCTCCAGCATCACAAACACTCCCAACTCCAAAAGTTAATTAATTAATTTGTTAATTAATTCTGTGATTGAGGCTGGGTTGAACCCCTCTTCTTGCTCCCAGCAGATTGTTTTTTTTCCCCTCAGCAGGCCAGCTGTATGACTGTCTGCTGGTTCTCAGAGGGGAGAGGCACAGACCCCTGGCCAGGGAAACTTACAGGTTTCACTGCAATGTTATCTATTCCACCAATTCCAGACAGGTGTATGATGCATGACTGGTCACTGGAGACCCTGAAAATGCTTTCTTTGAGTTCCTGGCTAATTACCAGCTTCCCTAAATGAGTAACTAAATTCTACACCTCTCCACTCCACCATTTTCTAAACTTTGTTTCCCATTGCTTTTTAATATACTTTAATTTTTAGGACAGTTTAGATTTACAAGAAAATAGAGAACATAATAGTTTCCCGTATACCTTGAGCCCATTGTTCCCTATTACTAACATATTACATTGGTTAGTAAACTGTTATAATTAATGGGCTAATATTTATACATTATTGCTTATTAAAGCCCATACTCAGATTCTCTCAGTTTGCACCCAATGTCATTTCTCTGGGCCAGCATCCTTTAGCAAACACCACATGACCTTTAGTATTCACTTCCCTGTAGGCTCCTCCAGCCTGTGTCAGTTTCTCAGACTTTCCTTGGTTTTGATGACAAAATTCTGAGCAGGACAGGGAAGGCATTTTGGAGGCTGCATCACAATAGGAACATCTCTGATGTTTTTCTCATGATACATTTTGGAGGAAGCCACAATGCACAGCCTGCAGTTATGCTCCTGCTCTTTGTGCAGTAGCTAAGGGAATTATTTGGAATTCTATTTCCTGGCTGATTTATCTTTTCTCTCCCATTTTGTAAAACTATTTGTTTGTTTCTTTGTTTATGTTCTTGAAAATTTTATTGTTGCAACAAACATGCAGTACAAATTTTCCCATTTTAACCACATTCAAGTGTATGACACAGCAGTATTAATTATATTCTCAATATTGTGTTAACATCATCAACATCTGTTAACTCTTCTTTTTCAGCACCTCAAACAGAATCTATCCATGCATGAGGCTGCAACTCCTTTTACTCACCCTGACCACCCCCAGCCCCTGATATCCTATAAAAACCCAACTGTCTCATTGAACTTTGTTCTTCTGAGTACTTCATATAAGTGAGTTGAGACAATATTCGTCCTGTATTGTAAAAACATATATTAAAAAGAAAACTTCTAATTATAACAATGATTGTAATACTCCCCTGTATGAACATGCCACACTTTGTTTATCCATTCTCCAGTTGATGAGCATTTTAGGTAGTTTATATCTTTGGCTTTTGTGCATAATGCTGCTATGAACATTCCCCTACAAGTGTTTGTGTGGACATATATTTTCTTTCCTCTTAGGTTGACACTTAACAGTGGGTTTGCTGGGTCACAGGGTAACTCTGTGTTTAACATTGTCATGAATGATGAGAATATTCTCCAAGGTGGCTCCAATGTCTCCACCCTCACAAAACATGATATTATCTGTCTTTTTCCTGATCATCCCTCCTAGTGCACATTAACTGTTATATCAATGTGGTTTGATTTGCTTTTCCCTATTGACTAAGGATGCTGAGCATCTTCCCTGTGCTGAGCAGTTTTTATCAGATTATGTGCAGCCAAGGGGGTGAGGCTCTCCTATGGGTCACTGACTTTAAGAAACTTTAGACTGACATGCAGCTGAAATCACATCCTCACCTCCACACAGGCAGGAAATCCATGAACAGCAAAGGATTCCTCTCAGATGTAATGAAATTGGCAGGATGAGGTCAATCTACCATGGGCAGCCACATAAGCTACAAGTGTTTGGTTAATTCTGCCAATGCCATGTTCACCAGGGCTCACCCAGGGCTCCAGGTCAGTGAAAAGTGAGGTTCAGGTGTGTTCATCTCTCTTCTGTGCATGTCACTTGCTTGGTTACCATTGGACACCAGAACCAGGCCCAGTTTGTGGCTTCTGTTGTATCAGCACAGGAGCCTGCACTGGGAATGAGTTCTTGGATAGTCCTGATTGCATCTCCTTCTCCCTGCAAACACAACAAACTTGCAGCTTTGAGGAAACCACCTTCCTAAAATGGCATCAGGATATTCTAGGATAAAATAAAATTCCACTGAAGGGAATAAAACAAGACCTGGATATGGTGAGTTAATATGGAAAATATACTAATTTAATTTAGTAATATAATTAATAGATTTTAACAAATAGAGATTCATTGGGGAAAGTTCACCAATTTTGAAATATATGGGTCAAGGACACCATGAAGGACATCATGTCTGATGAGCAGCAGACCTACAGTGAGAAGACTCTGCTGAGCTGGGTGGGCCAGGCCACATGGTCCAACTGCTGGGTCAGTGTGCTCAACTTCACCACTAGCTGGGCAGATGGACAGGCCTTCAATGCCCAGCTCCACCACAAGTGAATGGCTGTGCTCTGCTTGGAAGGGGACGTAGTGTTTCTCCCTTGTCTCCCCACCATCCCAGTCCCACCCCTATGGCTCCTCCCCTAAGCCTCTTCCGCAGCCCCACCTCCTCTACTGACATCCCCCAAAACAGTTACGGAGAGGAATTCAGAGGCACCCTACCCAAGGGCTGAGGCACACTGTCAAGGGCAGTGTCCCTGGCTCTCCTCACCCCCATACCCTTGCACATTTGTCACAGCTGGACCCCATTCATTCAGCATTACCTGGTGATATTTACAGAGTTGTGTTAGCATTTATTCTTATACTGAAGAGTAAAATGTTATAAATTCAATGCAATTCCAATTAAAAATAGCCAATTTTTCATGAAACTTGTAAATTAATTATATAATTGTATATAAGATGAAAGATCAATAATAAGTAGTCAATACATGACTGAAGGAAAAGAACCAGGTGGAGAGTCTGCCAAAGAGAAATCAGACCAACAATGAAGCTATAGTAATGTGTGAAATGTATATAGTTCTATAGATAAATGCACCAATATTATAATAGGTTGAACTACATGAAATTGCCAATATATGACTGTTTTTGACCTATTAAAAAAGACAGTTTTATGTAATTTAACCTAATAGAATGAAGAGCTCAGAAATAGATGTATCATACAGTGAAATCTGATAGACAACCAAACTGATATTACAGATTAGGAGTAGGCAATTCTGAGACAACTGGTTAACTGTATGTAAATTAGGATGTGAGGTCCTTCCCTCACACTTGCACCTCACCCCAAAATAAATTAGAGATGAAATGAGGATTCAAATGTGAAGGGCAAAATGTTGTATGTTTTATTGCCACTGTAATTGATTTATTGTCTCAAGATTCACTTGTCAATATATAAAAATTCAATGGACTTTTCAATGTATTAAACATCTTAAATATCAAAATCTGTTAAATTCTTAAATATTTTAGTAAGTTTGCCTACAGATTTAGGGATTTTATTTTTATTAGAGCAGTTGTCAATCTACAGGAAAATCATGCAGAAAATACAGAGTTTCCATACAGCCCCAAGCCCACACACAGTTTTTCCTGTTGACACTTTGCATTAGTGTGTTGCCTTTGTTACAGTTATTGAAACATATTATTATAATTAAAATATTAACTTTGGTCCATAATAGAGTTCATTATTTGTGTTGTACAGGTCTGTGCTATTTTAAAAAAAAAAATTCTTGTGTTAACATATATACAGCAACTTTAAATTTCCTGGTTTAACCACTTACAAAAGTAAAGTTAAGGATATTTATTACAGTCACAGTGTTGTGCCTCCATCACCACTATACATTACCAAAATTTTCCATCAATTTTTTTTTCGGTAGAATATCCATGAATTTTTGTGGTTTTATTTATTTTTGTTTTTTTTTCCTTTCCTTTTTTATTTTTTGTTCTTCATTATGCCAGGTTCTTCAATACAGTGTTTGCTTAAAGTGGCAATGATGGAACAAAATGTTTTTTTCTTGATAATGGAATGCTTTTAATGTTTTACCATAGTATGATTTCTGCTTTAGCTTTTTCAATATATTTTTAATCAGGTTAAAGAAAATCTCCCACCCAACCCTTTATGAGTACAATCTCCCCCTGATCCTAGTTGATTAAGAGATTTTATGAGGAAACTATTGAATTTCAGCCAATACATTTTTCCAAACTTAAATGAATTGATTTAGCAAATATTAGTTGAATGTCTTCTCAGCATGTACAGCAGAGAAGAAAGCCTGCAGCTCATCTTGTGGAGCTCAAATTTCAGTAGAGACAGACAATAATAAAATAAATACATAAGTTTTAGAATATCTATAAATGGCAACTACTCAAAGAAAAATGCATCAGGCAAGAGGAGAAGAGATGTCTGCAGGAGACATGTGATGGGGGTTGGGTCTTAGGAGATGAAATCAGAGAAGGAACTGGGGAGGGAGCTTGTGGGGGAGGCAAGTCCCCCAAGGTCTGTAGGTCTAAGATGCAAGAACAGATAGTAAGCAAAGAAAGGGACCAACTTTTGGGTAAATCAAAACAACAATAATATCCAGTTTGTGGGACTAAAAGAAAATCAAGATAGAAATTAAATGATAGACAATGGTAACATGGGAGGTTGATGGGACAGAAATCCTCCCAGAGCCTTTTCTAAGGAGCACCTAGTGAATAGATGAGAGCTGGTGTTGCTACTCTGCTACTCTTGGACTTTTCATTGGTAGGTTTAGCCCATCACCTTTGATTGTGCTACCTGAATATTTAGGTTCATTTTTGCCATCTTATTTCCACTTCTTTTTCTTTTTTATGTTTTGTTTTTCCTTTCTTGATTTTGTTTTGCATTGATTGATTCTCCCCTCCAAACACATTTTTTTTGTCTTTTACCTTTTGGGAAATTTTATGTGCCATTTTTATTTTTTAGTGGTTACCCTAGAGACTTCAACATGCATGTTTAACCAATCCGAGAATCTTGGAATATGCTACCTATAGCTTTCCTACTTTGAAATTGCTTTCAAATATTATATATCAAAAAAGCCATTGAGTTACAATTTAAAAGATAAGCTATTTATTAACTCACAAATAAGACAATATAAATACTGAAATGCATTAGACAATAGCTGTGCCTGTCTTGTCTCCTTATAGTTCATCCTCATTGCTTTTTGTTTGCTTGGTGATTTCAGACCTGGTCCCTTCAGCTGGGAGAGAGTCCCCAACATGACCCCAACTGAGAGAATGGAACATGCCCTCAGCAAGGCTTAACATTATTTGGGAATTGAAAAGCTGTTAGTATATTCAATATTTAATTTCAACCTTGACTTTGCTTTAGGATTTTGAACATTTTAAAAGCAGTGTTTTCTTTTCCTTTTTAGAATTAATTAGGATATTGAGGAGAGTATTTCTTTTTGAAGTATAGCTGGAAGCTATACTTGTAAACCAATATTTGTAAGTTTTTTTACTTAGCAATGTATAGGGTCCTTCAGGCAGAAATTTAATTCTATTATTGGAGAACAGTTCATCTATATTAAAGTTTTAAAAAAATAAAATTATTAGATAATTCAATACTTGGTTTGGTTCATTAAAATGTGTTTTCTGTGAACTTCTTCCATATGATATGACAACTTTAGTTTCAAATGTTGCAGGGTAGAATACCGCTCATCTCATAGACTGTGTTATTATCTGACATGGTAACAGAGGTAGCTTATCTTTGAAATTTCATGGATGCTTTTAGGGAAGATTTTTAAGAAATGGGATATGGAGCAAAAATGAACAATCCTCTTTGCATTTGTCTCAATTATTATTTGAAAAGGGCAATTTGCTGAGCTTACAAAAGTTCTGTATTACATATTGCTTCTGGGTGCTAAGTAGAGTTATTTTACATCTAATGTTGAGCAATTCACATATTTTGGACATGTAATTTGGGTGGGTTCTTACTTTGTTCCACTTTTAGATGTCGCTGTCCAGCTCCCTGACCAGAAATCCATAATTGTGTATTTAATGTCTTTGCTTGAGGTGCTACCTCAGCAAGTCACCATAGGTGATATTCATGAAGTAGAGACCCTTCCAAGGAAATATAAAAAAGAGTGTGAAGCAGAAATTAATGTAGAGGCTAGTTTTGTAGGTTCTTTTTTAAAAAAACTTATGAACATTTTTATTCATCTCATGTTATAATAAGTGCTCTTACACTTTCATCTGTGACCACACAGATTAACTTTCTTGCATACATACAACAGAACAGCTATGACAATTAGAGATAAATGCTTAATGACCCTTCCTTTTCATGGCAGAGGGATGATAGAGGTATGTTCAATAAATGAATGTTAAAATAATTTTAAAAATCCTATTTGTTGAGCATCCAAACACAGAGCTCATAGATCACACTGACAGTCTAATTATCTCCAGTATGTTTCTAAAATTGTTGAACCCCTGTGTTTACTCTTTTCTCTTGTTATTATTTATAAAAAGTAATACCAGATGTTCTGGACTAAGAGAGAGATGTGATAGAAAAGCACATTATCTGATGAAAGATCCTATTAAGAAAGACAATAGTATGCATGATAAAGGATTTAAAAATAAAAAACACAGCTGGAAATAACCATAATTTTTCAAGAACATTTATACGTTTTTAAAAATAGATTAGTTTTACAAGCAACTTGAGAGTTCTTTCATAATGAAACACTGCTTTTCCAATTACATGAGTTTATAGGCTATCTGAAATTCACCTATTTTGGACATGTAATTTGGGTGGATTCTTACTTGAAATTCTTTACCTGCTATTGATAAAGGTCTGTGTTTTATAGCTGGTTAATATATTGAATAAAAATAGCATTATGAAGCTTTGTCCTTAATCAGGATTAAACACACATAAGTTAAAAATAGTTTTAAATTTTGTTTTAAATAAGAGTCCTAATTGGTGAAAGGTAACGGTGCCACTAACATTAAATGTATAGATTTTAAATGGTTATTAAAGAAATGGCTATTCTGATTTCTTTAGGTTTTCACAATGATCTCCAAAAAATTATATCCACCTTTCAAAAAAAAAAATACACAGTTTAAGACCTGTCTGGCAAGTACAACCCACAGACAGTAGAATCTGTTACTTTGCACAAATGAAGTACACATTTGAATGACACGGGGGCCCCCAAATTAAAAGGCTGTTGCTGTACATTTTGAAAATCAAACAAACCCTTCATCAACATAATACAATTTCTACTAAACCTGAAAATGATAGCACTTTTGAGTTGTGGCATAATGCAATGCAGACCAGATAGCAAAGACAACTTGCACTGCTGGGTCAGCTGGCAGAGGCAGTGATTATAGACATGTTAAAGTTTATTATATGGAACAAAGGAGATGAAGTGGAACAAAACTGAGTATGGGTATGTAAAACAATACACTATAATTTCTTCCTGCAAGTTCTTCTAAGTGAGATCATAATAGTGAATATTTAATCCTACACTAAATCTACACTGTCAGTTTCACTAAACAAATTTTTTTCATGTTTCACATGAACAGTAGCAATCTTCTAATAAAAATCACTGAGCTTTCCATAGAAAAGTTCTCTAATTGAATACAAATTATACAGATGCTGAAATTGTCATAAGATGAAATATACAGAAATATTCCTCTACACACATTATTTTGTCAAAGAAGATAATGGATCCAGGTAGAAAACTTAAGTTGGCAAGGTTTCATACACATAATTCATGTAAAATAAAGACTCCACCTTTTGGGCTTTTTTAAATTGAAGTCTAAGACACCCATCTCAATACATTCTTTACCTTACAGAAATCTGGGAGGTCTTGCGTGATTTTGTAATATTCCCACTTTTTCTGAAAGGTAAACAAGAAAACCCTTATAGCATAAAAATAAAAGTATCTGGTTTTGCTTTTTTTGGTTTTGTTTTTGTTTCTTTAAACTAAACATACATCTTTTGGTACTTCCGGAAAAACTGGAAGTATACCTCCACCTACGTTGACATCCCAGTCTTTATCAAGATAATATATACATCTCACACATCTTCCAAATCGATTTGGATCATCAACATGAGGCACATAGCTCGTTCCATTGCCTGGATAACGAGCAACCATGGCTTTCCACCGGCCATTGATTCTGTAGTTGCCCAGTTTCCTGTTACGTGGTGGGTCAGGTCTTCCATGCTGCTCAAGAGCAGCCCAGTGGTTTCACAGCCAGGCTCCTGCCCTCAATGCAGGTGCTGTTATCGCCTCAGATGTCCTTGGACGAGCTGCTTTTCTGGCTGACCGTGGGTAAACTAGCGGTGTCTTGCAGGGCCCGCACCTCCTCGAGGATCTGCTGCCCTGCCTCTTTGCCTGGAAGTCGTCACCACACAGAGGCTGTGCTTGTTCATTGGCGTCACAATGGACTCCAGCGCCTGCTTCAGCTCCAGCAGCGGCTCTGCCTGCTCCTTGGCCACAGGCCACAGCTGTGGCTCAGCCCCTAGCCGGGGATGCTGCTTGGCGGGTGCACGTTCCACTTCTCTTGGAACAACTGCGAACGGGCCAGCGGCTCTTCTTCCGGGGCCCCTCCTCGGTCACCACCCGCCCTGGCTGCCAGTGGCAACGTGAGGCAAGGGCGCGGGCGTCGCAGGCGCTGGATCCGCCCAGGCGTTGCCTTTGCCTTGGCTGCCGTCGCGTCTCCAGCGGCCGATCTGCCTGGGGCCTCCCCGGCCGTCGCCTCCCTGCGCCGCGGGGCCTTCTTGGCCTCCTCAGCCACGCCGGACTTGGGCGGAGTCGCGGCCACCCACTGTGCGGGGCTGAGACGGTGATGGTGGTGACCGGTGCCGTGGCGAGTGTGCCCGGGGCTCCGCGGCGCCCTCGCTGCCCTGGCGGACGAGCTCGTGCTTTCTTCCACCCCTGGCGGTGGTGCTCCTTGCTGCAGTAGAAGGAGCTGCGGTCGGGGCTGCAGCGCAGCAGGCTCTCCATCTTCCCGCATGGCTCCAGTATCCGGGTCTAGCTCGCTCGGGCTTGGCCCGCCTGTGTCATTGGCCCTGGCGGCGGCGACGGCTAAGCGGGAGGGGGTGGCGGCCATGAGGCCTCGCCCGGGGCCAAGGGAGCGGAGGCGAGCGGCTAAGGCTGTTACCGAGCCACGCACCCGTCCGCCCCTCGCCTCAGGAAGGCCGATGTCCCCTGCCGTGCCTCGGCCCGGGCCGCTTCCTCTCCGCTGGGTCCCGGGTGCACCAAGCCGGCAACCGCCGCCTCAGCGCCTCAGCGCCGCCGCCGCAGGCTGAGGGAGCGCGGCCCGGGCGCGGGGGTTACCTTCTCCAGCGGCGCGTCGGCCCCTGGCGCGCAGGACCTGCCCTCGCAGCAGCGCCGCAGCCTCTGTCCCTGCAGAACCAGCCCCGCTTTCATGGATTCTTAATTATAATGTTAGATTCATCACCCTTGTAAACAGCTAGATAGAAACCTTTTTTAGAATGTTTTAGCGCGAAGGAGAACACCTTGATTTCCTGGCTTATGTTAAGTATAAGACGTCCAGTTTCTCAGCCCGCCTTCACATGCGAATATTAAAAAACCGGAACTCAGCTGACTCTACTTAAAGAAGGAAAACATGATTTCACATGCCACGGCTGGAGTTGGGGTCTGGCGCGTTGATCTTGCTGTGCCTTGACGTGCTTAAGAAAATGCATTTTTCCGTCATTCTGATTCAGTCCCCCTTTATCACTGTTGGTGTGTGCTGCCCAATTTATTTCTAAGAACTAGTTTGTTCTCTTTCTCCCCGTACCCCATCCCTCCCTTCCCTTTTTGCCATTAAAATTGATTTTCCTTATTACATCTGACAAGACCTTTCAAATGACAATCTTTTGTGTCCCTTTTCATTAAAAGGAGTAATTTGCAATAGGATTCTGGTGAGTTTCTCCTTTAAGGGAGGGTGTGAATTGGTTTCTTAGTCCTTTCTTCTAGTGGCAACTTCATCTTTCTGTCTCTTATCCTTGGTGGGGTGGGGCAGGTGCTGTGCTGGTATACCAGCTCCCCACAAAACCCCTGAGCCCTGATTTGTCATATTTGCCCATTTTCTTGGTCTAAGGACTCTCACCAGGGCGACTTTCAAGAGACCAGAGGTTGTGGTTCTCAGGATTTCTGAATATTTGAGAATCAGGTGCAGCCCATAGGAGCCAGCTCCAGCATGCAGCGGGGAGGGACAAGGCAGGAGAGTCTAGCTGGGCAGTGGACGGGGTCCTGTAGCTGGGGAGAAGGTAAGAAAGTGCTTGACTACTTTGCAAGAGGGGGTGGCAATTGCTTTGTACATGGTATGGGTTTTGAGATTTTTGTGCACTTTCCAGTCTGTGCTTGTGCTTTGCAAGTTCTTTAGCTTCTTCGCACTCCCAAAGTATCACTGGCTGGGTTACCTAGCTCTAGGCCTGTGTCAAGGTCAGCAAGTCTCCATCCAACTCGTGTGCCCCCAATTGTGAGAACCACCCTTTATTCTCCTCTTCTCTTCCCTTCCCTTCCTTTCCCTCCCCTCCCTTCTTTTTTTCTTTTCTTTCTAGGAGCTTGTAATTGTAGTACAGTAAATCTTGGTTAAGAGCAACAAATTATTTTCTTCCACCTGTTTTTCATCGTCCAATGTCCCTTCAACTAGAAATGGAGATGAACATGGATTTTGAATGGTATGAAATATATTTTAGAGAAGCAGGAAGCATGGGGTTTGGGACTTAAATTTCAGCCACATGACCACTTGCTTTGGGTTGGTTTGCCTCTGAATCACAGTTCTGTGTATAAAATGTGGATACAAAGTGCCTAAAATGACACAAAAATAAGCACTCAGTAAACAGCAGCATTTGTTATTATGATTTTTTCTCTCAAATTTTGTTTTCATTCATTCTCACTCAACAAGCTCCTTTCTAAAACTGTCATTTAATTTCAATAGAAATCATAATGGTCTTGAATTGACATGATATCTGTGTTTTTTTCCTGTGGCTCAGAGTACTTGTCTATTATTTAGATTTTCTTTGTGTAGTGAGTACTAATCCTTTTATTTTCTCCATTTCAAAAATAGCACGGCATAGAAAAGGAAGAGATGTTGATAAGATGGTGAGAGCTGGGGCCAGCTGTGACTGGGGCCCTGTGCAGTGGCTCTGAAGGCCCTGTGATGCTAGGGGAAGCCCTGACCTCTTTCTGCCTGACAAGGCGACAAGGTTGGGGGTGGTGGTTCTTGACTCCAGGGAGCAGCTATCACCCACCTCAATGAGGCACCATTTCTGGTGGCTCCAATAGCCTTCCCACTTTGTCTCTGGGTTTTGGAATCACTTCTGTATTGGCTTTCTGTTTCATTTGTTAGAATTCCAGAATAAATAGGGTATTTTACTTCTTATAGTTAAGACCATGATCTCTTAAAAAGGAAGACTTCATTTGCTGTTCATGAGGCATAGACAAAATAATTGCTTCTGCTTAGAAATAAGGGTAGAATGATAAGAATTCCAGAAACCATTTGCTGTTTGATTAGGATCAAGTGTCTCAACATTAATTATTCTTTTGTTTGCTTTCATTAGTGCCTTAGAGGTTGAATTAAATTAACTGAGGGAACAGAATGTAGGCAAGTTAGCCATCCATTCTGACATGGTTTGCCCCCCACTGCTGCTCAGGGACCCCATGCCCACCCCCTCTCCTGCTCTGTCCTTTCTGCAGACCGATGCTCTGGAGCATTATGTAGGTGGCAAAAAATTCCTGCCTTTCTCTGTAAGGAGCTCTCAGTTGGAAGTCTCTGAACACCTGCATTTGGAGAATGTCTTTCCCCTCCCACCTTGTAGCTGCTGGTTCCTAGGTGGCCTCTGGCTGCTCACTGACTTTCCTAGTTCTCAGACATCCTCCTCTGTGATCTGCAGGTTTGGTACTAAGTGATCTCCAGGTTCTTTTGACTTTAGGGTTTTAGTAAGTTCAGGATTTAACTCTTTTTCTTTCTCTGTCTTTGGCACCATCTGTCTTTTGATTTTCCAGGGCTTAACTAGGGGTCCATGTCAACTTCTCATCTCCATCTCTTCTGCTTCAAATTCCATCCATCCTGCAAGGACCCACATGTTTGCGCTCCTCCCTGAAATTTTCCTGATTTAGCCTTCGGGAAACTCGCATGTCATTTCTGGTTGGAAACACAGATTTTATTACTTGGCTATAAACTGCTACTAACCATTTTGTTTTTGTTCAGAGGTGATTCATGGGGGTTAGTCTCCTCTCCCCAATTATATTGGACTCTCCTTGAGTACAGAATCCATGAGGACCTCCTGCTTTGGCACTTTGTCCCCATAGCATATGTAATGAGGGCTTTCTGATATTCATGGCCTGACTCCTGAGACCCAGGATTGTGCCTGAGACACACTGGTGCCTGCTTAGGATTCTCCATATGGAGCATGTTGAACATCCTTCTGGTCTTCATGAGGGCCATGGGCTTTCCTTGACTTCAGTTTTGCTGAGCTCCATACTGGAGGGGTAGCAGAGAGTGCCTATGCAGACACCCAGTACTGCCCCCAAAGTGGAAGTGGACATGGACAGCTAGCAGGTGGTCCTGGAGGAGGTGCTGACCTGCCTATTCTCTGCTGAGGACACTTTCCAGGAGCAGGATGATGTCTTAGACAATGTAGAAGAAGGCAAAGGCCAGTTTGCAACCCACAGAGTAAACATCTGTGGTCTGTGAGCAGGATCTATCTGCCACAGTGCCAGGCCTCAGTGTGGAGGCTCTGTGTACCCTGATGTTTGTCGTTTACCAGATTGTGCTCCACAGAAAGATCATGACATATTTTAGGTCTTCTGTTATTTAACCAGGGCTTTGTTATAAAATTGGCATGGGTGAGTGTGCATTGGAAATGATTTAGGATTTTAATTTTATCCTCACATGTATATTTTGTAGAGCCACCAGTTAAAATCAATGCACATTATACTCATTTCTGAAGTGAAGTGTTGTAGTTAAACAAACAAAATGATGAATCAAAACACCAAATCACAGAGTTAGGGTTCTTAACCAGGAAGTGATTATTTTAAATTATTGTATGATTCAGCAGATGTTGTACTCAAAGTTCCTGTACAATTTTGCATAATGAAAGTTCCCTACTATTCTGAGGGTGTATTTTGTTGCAGTGTAGTGAATTTGACTACACAGCAATTTCTTTAGGGTTAAGCAGGTTATTGTGTAGCTATGTTAATGGAGAGATTTTATTTGCTTTTGGTTTGAAAATAATAGAAAATGGTAATGCTCCTTCAGCAGTTCTTCTTGTGTGAGTGTGATGGTGTATGGATTATATTTAGTGTTAATACAGCATTCACCACCTGTCAGTAGCATAATCAGCATCTCATTCAAGACAGATGGTGGTGTGAGGTGGAACCCTGCCCTGCTTGGCCTGCCCCTTGTTGCTTATGAGAATGGTTCATTTCCTATTTTCAGAGCTTAAATATTGGATCAAAGTGTAATTTCTGCTTACTCTACTAGGCCACCTTTCCCAGCAGTGTTGGTGTTGAAGCATCGGCAGTTTATTGTGGCTTTTGGCTGTGAGTGGCTCACAAACCATGCTGGCCCTGCCTAGGATTTCATGATGGAGATGATGGCCCACCAGAGACAGGTGGGCAGTGTGCTACAGGTGGGGGAATGCTGATCACACAGAAGACTCTGTCCAAGAAGGGGGAGTTTGAGATTCAGGAGCAAATGGCCCTGCTGAATGCATGCTGGGAGGCCCTGCAGGTGGAGAGCAGGGACCCACAGGCCCATTGATTGGGAGCGGGCCTTGGACAGGGTTCCCTGGGGATAGTCTGCCTGACTATGGAAACAAAGATCATCACACCATTTGCCTTGGCCCTTTTCCTTTGGTGATGTTGCTGGAATTCTGTCTGATTCTTCTTTAAGGTTCCAACCAAACCTAAAAGGAAAAGTTGGAATGTGAAATTAGCAAAAATGGAAAAGACATTTCATGGAAATGGTTTTCTATTTGCAGCATCAAAATTGGCTCACCATACTCAGTGTGTAAAAAAGGACTATGTGGTATTGGTCTACAGTGCCATTTTACATTTTTTGAAGCATGCTTTTCCCCCATGGTGCATTATTTTTTAAACTACATTTTTTAATTGTGAAACTTAAGATATATACATAATGGTGGTAACTTTCAAAGTACATTTTAATGAGTAGAGAGCAAATTTCAAAGAATGTTATGGGTTACAGTTCTACAATTTCATTTTTTTCCTTACTGTGAAATATAAGATATATACAGAAAGTTGATAACTTTCCAAGTAGAGTTTAACAAATGGTTAAAGATCAAATTTCAAAGAATATTATAGGTTATGTTTCCACCATTTCATTTATTTCCTTCTAGCTATTCTAATACCCTAGCTTCTAAAAAATATTTATATAAAGATTCAATATTTGTAATCATTTGTTAAGTCCTATCTTGTCTGTTGCCACCCCTTCCTCTTGTTTCATCACTTTCTTGATCTTCCTGGGTGTCAAGGCAGTGACCACCTTAATTTGTTCACGTTTAAAAGGGGTGTCAACATTATGGGGAAGGGGGCTGCATCTGGTTGTTGTTCTTAAAGAGGCTGTTGCCTCTGGCTTTTAGGACTTGTCTGACATAGGAACACTCTGGTGGATTTAAGTTTCTGAGAGATAAACTGAGTGAGTGAAACTTTGATAGAATCTCAGATAGGGACCTAGGTATTGCTGTTGGTTAGGGCACAGCCTACTATGGCCATTTGGGAGAGATAGCTGGAGCTTGCATAAAAGTAACCTCTAAGATAGCCTCTCAACTCTATTTGAAATCTTTTAGCCACTGTAACCTTATTTTGTTACCTTTCTTTTCTACATTTTGGTCAAGAAGGCATTTTCAGTCCCTTGATGAATGCCTGAGCCAGGCTTATTCCTGGGGATCATGCCTCACATTGCCAGGGAGATTCACTCCCCTGGGAGCCATCCCATGGTCCATTTTATGATGTCATGTATCCTATACAAAGGAGCAAGCTACATTCCAGTGCAGTTACACCTATTTAATAAACAGGAATTCCTGATGAAGAAACAATGATTCTGATAGGAACAGAGGGTACCATTTATTCTCATTCCTTGACTGCATTGGGTTGAGTCCATTTAGGAGGAAAATGAAAGTCTTCCCTGGCCCCTACATTTAATGGGCAAGTGCCCCTTTCAGTGGTTGGACTGGGTGCACTCCTTGGCCCTGCTTCCTTGGTGCCCAGGATGGGTATTTCCCTTGCCAAGGGCAGGAGCCAGTGGAGTGCTGCTGTGTCCCCACAGGCAGGCTGCACTACATGCTCACAGAGCTGCAGAAGAAGCAGCTGCAGCTGCTGCCCACCTGGATGGTGCTCACTGAAGAGGGCATTCAGAAGGTGGAGGCATGACCCCTGGATGAGGACCACAAATCCATGCAAACAGTGCTGGAGGAACACAGAGTAAATCTTCCAAGTATTTTCCTTATACCATATCACATAGAGTCTCAAGTCCAATGGCTGGGTTCATCTCCAGAGGCTGGGGCTCCTGGAAAGGTGGCTTTTCTGAGGCTGGGATGACCATGCAAGTGGGAATGTATGTTGATTTGTGCAGCTTTCTTAGGAAAGTACATGGTGCTTTCATCAGATTCCCAGGGAATCTTTGGGCCTATGCAGGCTAAAGCTGTGTGTTGTCATTAAAGCAGGGTGTGAGCAGAGAGGCAAGGCTGAGGTTTATCTGCACTGTGTCCTCCAAGGACAGGAAGTGCTTCTCTTCTGCTGAAGAAAAGCATCAGTCACTAGACGAGGAACCAAATTTTGATGGGCAATGTAATTTTTCACTAGTTTAGGAAATCACTTCTTTCATATTCAAGATAAGGAATGTGGAGCAAATATTTTCTGTGTAAATTATTTGAAGAATTTTATCATCAATGAAAGAAAGGCACACTGTGTTCTTTTTTACTTTAATTGCTCTTTTTCACTTTATTATTCTTGTTATTTTTGTGTGTGTAGTAACGAAGGTGTCAGGGATTGATTTTCGTGATGAATGCACAACTATGTAATGGTACTGTAAACAATTGAATGTATACTTTGTTTTGTATGACTGTGTGGTATGTGAATATATCTCAATAAGATGAATTAAAAAAGGGGAAAAAAAGTAAATTATCCTTGTGTGATAGCAGGCCAGCTCCTCACACAGGCACCTCCAGATTCTGCTTTGGGAAAATATAACATGAGAACTAAGTCAGATCTGCTGATAGCAGCAGATCTTTAAAAATAATGGCAGGGCACAAACATGATTTCAGTTTTACCCTTGTTAAAAATATTTCTCCTTTCATTAAGTTTTTAAAATATTTTTTATGTGGAAGGGTCATGAGGAGTTAAAGAGGATGCTCTTATTTTTCTCATGAGTATGTTGATGTATTAGTCTTGTTTTTGGAGTTAAACATAAGATTTAATTCTAACCATAAAAATGTTCTGTTAGTCCTTTGGTGTGTGAAGTGATGTCTCAAGAAAATGCACATTGAGGTTCACTTACGTATGTCAGGACATGAAATAAGGTGTCCTGGGCACTTGTTTTCTGAAGGGATGCTTTCCAGCACATGTTTGAAAGAGGACAATCAATTCCTCAAGCCAAACCTGACTGGAACTGAGGATAGTGGAAACATCTGCCTGTTGGTTTTATGCTACCAGGTTGTCGTTTCTCTAAAGTATTTCATCCAATGATTTTCACAAGAGTGGGCTGAATTTCAGACTAGATCTCAGGGAGTGCTTTCTTTGGAGTGTGATCATGTTTTTTTAAATGCCTTTTCCATAAACATGACATAATATCCTCCTGGGGTTCATTTCCAATACGCAACTTGGCACCCCAACAACTTGTTGATTCTTTGCACCCACAAGGCATGCTTCAGCAGGGGGATTGAGCCTGGGTTGTTCTCTTCCAGGAATTCAAAGAGGACATGAGCCACCACCAGCCCTGTTTAGCAGCACTCAACACAGCTGGGGACCAAATTCTGCAGACCCTGTCACCTGCAGATGGAAGCTTCCCGAGGGAGAAGCTGGCAGTCTTAAACCAGCACTGGCAAACCTTCATCACCAAGGTGAGGGAGAAGCCACAAAGGTGAGTCAGCCAGGTACCCTGATGGCCCTGGAGCCATCAGGTGAGTTCAGACTTCTTGTGTAGTCTGAAGTCACAGTGGGAAGTTTACTGATGTGCAAGCCCTCTGCTGCCCCTTGCTCCAGTTACTGCATTTTCTAGCTGACCATAAAGTCTCACTTTTCTACTTAGCAAACCTGTGAAGAAACCTTTATTTCTTTTATTTCTGTCTTCATATTTTGATTTGATTGTGCAGAGGCAGGGCTGGGTACACATCCCACTCTCCCTCACTCATTCCTGAGCAATCTCCTGCCCAAAAGGTTGGGAGGGGTTCAGTTTATATGACCTTCCAGCAGTGGTCTATAGACATGTCCTCATCCACCCTGTATCAAATGCATTGTATTGCGGTTGCTTTAACATTAGATTGTGTGATTATGCCCTAGATTCTATTAAGATGTTTTCTGGCTGCAAACATGTTTGATCAGCAGCAAATATGATACTCAACATTAAACATATCAATCAAGAAACTATAAACAGAGCTGTGAAGCAACTTAAGTATTTATTTGCAATTCAGGTTACACAGAGTCAGGTAGAAGTGCAACTGTGTCCCAAGTTGGGTATTTAAGACAGGAAGCAAAAAAGGAGAAGTTGGTTAAGGTGAGGGTCTTAGAAATAGGTTTGATTTTTTTCAGAAACTGAATGATTTTGTTAACTGTTTAGTTTTCATTTATAACAGCCAGTTTAAGGGTTTCTGGGGTGCCTTTCTGTACACACAGCTCTCCATCTCCCTTTTAAGTCTGTAACCTAAAATACACCATTTTCTTTCACATACACATTATTTTATACAATACTTAAAACTGTGTGCAATTATTTTCCAAGACAGTCAAGATTTAATGGACATTTTCTACTTGATCTAATAGGCTTTATCACATGGATGATCATTTCATAGTTATTGGCAGGTTTGTGTGCCATTTTAAAAGTCTGAGAGATACTTTTCTCTGCTAATTTTAACTCTGTAGACGATGTTTTATTTTAGTGATAAGCTATTATTGTGTTAAAGGCCAGTCTAATACTTATTAAGTTCGGTGTTACTGTTCAATATTCCTGTAAATTGTGGCTCCATGGCTGCTTTTTACTCTGTAACTTCTTTCATACTTTGGCATGTGGATATCTACTTTTCCCAAAACCATTTGTTGAAGATACTGTTCTTGCTCCACTGCCTGTTTTTAGCACCCATCTAAACAATCACTTGACCGAAGATGTATGAGCCTATTGCTGGATTTTCAATTATGTTGCACTGATTTGTTTGTCTGTCCTTGTGCCAGGACCACACTGTTTTGATTTATTGTCACTTTGTAATACAAATTGAATTGGTGAGTGAGTCCTCCAACCAGTTCATTTTTCAAGATTGTTTTAGCTATTCAAGGCCCCTTGCAGTTCCATATAAATTGTTGATCAGTTTATCCATATCTGAGAAAAAGGCTGCTGGAATTTTAATAGGGGTTACATTGAACTCATGCATTGTTTTGGGTAAATTGACCTATAAACAATCTTAACTCCTCCAATCCATGAACACAGGATGCTTTGCAATTTGTTTGGTCTTCTTTTATTTCTTTCAGCAGTGTTTTGTATCTTTGAGTTTACTCCTATATGTTTTATTATGTAGATGCTATTGTAAATGGAATTTCCACTTTGGGCTGTTCATAACTTGTGTATAGGAACACAATTGTTTTTTGTGGGTTGATCTTACACCCTGTCAATTCAATGAATTCATTTATTAGCTGTAATAGTTTTCTTATGGATTCCTTTGGGCTTTCTACATATAAGGTCATATCATCTGCAAATAGAGATTATTTTACGTATTCCTTTCCAATTAGGATACATTTTATTACTGTGTCTTGTCTAATTGCTCAGGCAAGAACTTCTAGTAAAATTTTGAACATAAGTGATGAAAATGGGCATCCTTGTCTTGTTTTCAATCTTAATGGGAAAACTTTATGTCTGTTAACAATAAGTATTATGTTAGTGGTGGGTTTTTCATAAAGAGCCTTTATCATGCTGAAGAAGTTCCCTTCTATCCCTATTTCTCTGGGTGTTTTTTTTTAATTCATTGAGATATATTCACATACCATGCAGTCATATAAAGCATACATTCAGTTGTTCACAGTACCATTATACAGTTGTGCATTCATCACCAAAATTAATTTTTTAACATTTTCATTACCACACACACAAAAATAATAAGAATAAAAATTAAAGTGAAAAAGAACAATTAAAGTAAAAAAAGAACACTGGGTGCTTTTTTTTTGCCCCCATTTTTCTACTCATCCATCTATACACTGGAAAAAGGGGAGTGTGGTCCATGTGGCTTTCCCAATCACATTGTCACCCCTCATAAGCTACATTTTATACAATCATCTTCAAGATTCATGGGTTCTGGGTTGTAGTTTGATAGTTTCAGGTATTTACTGCTAGCTATTCCAATTCATTAGAACCTAAAAAGGGTTGTCTATATTGTGCATGAAAGTGCCCACCAGAGTGACCTCTCGGCTCCTTTTGGAATCTCTCTGCCAATGAAGCTTATTTTTTCTGAGTGTTTTCATCAAGAAAGAGTACTGAATTTTGTTGAATATCTTTTCTGTATCTATTAAAATGATTCTGTGTGGTTTCTTCCCTTCCTTCTATTTATGGAGTGTATTACATTGATGGTTTTCATATGTTCAACCACCCTTGTATTCCATGGATGAATCCCACTTAGTTCTGGTGTATAATCTTTTTAATATGCCATTGTATTTGGTTTGCTATTACTTTGGTAGGGATTTTGCATCTATATTCATAAGGGAAATTGTTCTGTAATTTTCTTTTCTTGTGATGTCTTTACTGGGCAAGAAGTGTTGGCCTCATAGAATGAATTAGGATGTACTCCCTCCTCTTTAATTCTTTGGAAGAGTTTGAGAAGGATTGGTGTTGATTCTTTCTTAAATGTTTAGTGGAATTTATCAGTGAAACTATCTGATCTTGGACTTTTCTTTGGTGGAATGTTTTTGATTATTGATTCAGTCTCTCTACTTGTTGTAGGTTTGTTGCTGTTTTCTTTCTCCTTGGGTCAGTTTGGGTAATTGTATTTCTAGGAATTTTTCCATTTCTTCTAGATTATCTAGCTTGTTCATAATATTCTCTTATAATCCCTTTTTCGTTCTATAAGGTCAGTAGTGATATCATCATTTTCATTTCTGATTTTAGTTATTTGCATCTTTTCTCTTTTTTTCTTAGTCTAGCTAAAGATTGCCAATTTTATTGAGTTTTTTCAAAGAACAATTTTATTGTTTTGTTTATCCTCACAGTTGTTTTCTTTTCTCTATTTGATTTCTCTCCATTTAAATCTTAACCATGTCCTTTCTTTTTCCAACTTTGGGATATTTTATTATTGTTTATTTAGTTCCTCAAGAAGTAAACATATTATTATATTGAGATCTTCCTTCTTTTTTTTAATATAGGCATTCATAGCTATAAATTTCTCTCTAGCGTTGCCTTCACTGCATCACATAAGTTTTGGTATGTTGAATCTTTGTTTAATTTGTCTCTATGTGCTTCTAATTTCCTCTGTAATTTCTTCTTTAACCCATTGGTTGTTTAAGAGTGTGCTGTTCAATTTCCACATATTTGTAAATATCCAGTTTTCTGTCTCTTATTGATTTCTAGCTTCACCCCATTGTGGTCAAAGGAGTTACTTTTTATGATTTCAATATTTTAAAATTTATTTAGATTTCTTTTGGGCTCTAACATCTATGGTCTATTCTAGAGAGAATGACCCGTGTGTTGATTTGGATGTATTATGGTCCCCAAAACACCATGTTATTTGATGCAATCTTGTGGGGCAGATGTATTTAGTGTTGATTAGATTGGAATCCTTTGATTGTTTCCAGGGAGATGTGACTCAATCAACTGTGACTGAAATATTTGACTGGATAATTTCCACGGAGGTGTTACCCTGCCCATTTTGGGTGGGTGTTGATTGGATTACTGGAATACGTTAAAAAGAGCCACACAGGCCCAGACTCTTGCTACAGTCAAGAGGGACACTTTGAAGAATGCACAGGAGCTGAGAGATGAGTTGCAACTTACAGAGACATTTTGAAGACAGCCATTGAATGCAGACTTATGCTGATGTTTTGGAGGTACTAGTCCAGACTTTGCCCTGAGAAGCTGACACAGAGACATTCTGGAGAATGCCATTTTGAAACACAACCTGGGAGCAACCAGATGCCAGCCACATGCCTTCCCAACTAACAGAGGTTTTCCAGATGCCAATGGCCTTTCTCCAGTGAAGGTGTCCTACTGTTGATGGACACTTTATGGCCTTAAGACTGTAACTTTGCAACCAAATAAACCCCCTTTATAAAAGCCAATCTATCTCTGGTATTTTGCATTCTAGCAGCATTAGCAAACAAGAATAAATTTTGGTACCAGAGGTGGGCTGCTGGTGCTGCTGAGATTGTAAATATGAAACATATTGGACTGTCTTTTTAAATGGTTAAGGGGAAGGTTCTGGAAGACTTGTGAGGAGCTTGATAGAAAAGGCCTAAATGCTTTGGAAAGACTGTTTGTGGAAATAGGGACTCTAAAAATACTTTTGATGATGACTTGAGAAGAAATGATGAATGTGTTGTTGTGAACTGGAAGAAAGACAATCCTTGGTTTAAAGTGGCAGAGAATTTGGCAAAATTGAGTCCTGGTGTTGGATGGAAGGAAGAATTTGAGAGCAATGAGCTAGGATACTTGGCTGATGAGATTCTGAAACTAAAAGTTGTGGATATAGCATGTCTTCTCCTTGCAAATTATAGTAAAATGTGAGCAGAGAGAGATAAACTTAGAACTCAACCCTTGGGTTCAAAGAAACCAGAAACTGATGGTTTGGAAAATTCCAGGCTTCCAGGGGGTGGAACCCCAGAAGCTATAGCCCCACATGAGGATTTAACCAAACATGGAACCCAACTGCCATTTCAGTGCAAGCCAGGATTGGAAATGGAGTTATCCAGAAGGGTTTGTGGAAAGTCCTATTGTCTGATGGTTTTGACCCCAGCATGCTTCATGCCAAGCCAATGAGATTTTTGAGAGAACTATAGCCAAAGACATGGCTGGTCTGGACAGGTGACAGAAAAGGAACAAATTGAAGGAAAAATTTCATCAAAGACAGAGCCATGGCAGGAATGAGAGGAAACAGATTTGCATGAAGAACCTTCACCTCCAGGTGGGTCTGGGTGTGTCTGAAAAGGTACTGAGGTGATTGATTTGCAGCTGAGGAGCCTCAGGGGTGTGTCCTGGTGAGTGTTCCCACCATGGCCTGTGCAGCTCTTCTTCTCAGCTCCTGGCTTTCAACTCAGGTGATCAGAAGGGACTCTGCATTTTTGGGGAGCTCATGTGAGAGCAGAGGTATTAGGGTGGCCCATTGCCTCCCACAACAGCTTTGTCTCTCTGTGCTGTTGGTTTCAGCGGTGCATCCTCTGAGGTGACCCAGGAGCCATCACTGTCAGTGTCTCCAGGAGGGACAGTCACACTCACCTGTGGCCTCAGCTCTGGGTCTGGGAACTACCCCGTCTGGGACCAGCAGACCCCAGTCCAGGATCCCTGTGGGGATTCAGTGGGAACTCTGATCACTTGTCTGGCTCCATCTCTGGGTACAAAGCTGCCCTCACCATCATGGAGTCTCAGCCTGAAGATGAGGCTGATTATCACTGTGGGCTGCCTTTGAGCAGTTACATTTCCACAGTGATTTAACCCCATGGGGGAAGCACAAAACCTCTTCCTCCATAATGGCTCAGCCCTCAAAAGGAGGAGAGAGAAGAATGGGTAAAAATGATACGCAGCAGAACGGGGGAAGGGAGGGCACAGGGCTGCTTGCACTTGTCCAGTAGTTCATTGCCTCTTGCGTCTTGCAGTCTGCCCCAGGCAGCACATTTCCAGGATGGGTCCCTCACTCCAATGTTCTTCTCCCAAGATTCTGCTTCCTTGCTCCCTGTATGACTCTAATCATGAGGGAGGGGAAGCTGCAATATATGTAAAGTGACAGTGACAATATGGGATTCTGACATTCCAGTAAGAAATATTCAAAGAGCATTAACGTGTATTATCATTATCATGTATTATTTTTATCATGCATACAAAATTAATATTTCATAGAACACTCATATATTCATATGCCTATATAGGCCTATATATATGTATATTCATGTACTAGAAATAACTGTCCCTCCTCATATACCAGATATAATTACCCCAAAATGAACTCTATGAAGGAAAATATGCATTTGGTAACATGCATATTGCCATCCTGACAGATACATTTATTGTTCCCTGAATGTCCTTCTCAGATCCCCTTATTTGGGGCATCACTTAATTAGTTCTGGTAGATGTTTATGTATTTCAAAAGGATGATTTCAAAACTCTAAGTGTTAAGATCAGAATATGACAGATTTTAAATAGTTGATGAATTTTAAACATATATTTGCTCTCTTAGAAATTGAACACATTATCAGCTAATGTGGAACCACATATATTTGGTAGATGATGTGGAACATGACACAAGTATCTCCTCTCATGGGTGCTTGAACCTGGGATAAGAGACTTCAGTTCATCCTTGAGGGGTCCTTGAGTTGGAATGATGATGGAGGCTGTGTTCATTTCTAGCATCGAGTTATATGCCAAAAGAGAGAAATCCCACCTGCATAACAAGTGAGAAATTGATGTGGATTTCAAAGAAAATCTCCTATAAGACATAAAATGGGCCCAAGGCAGATCAGCTAAAATCTTCATTCATTTTCATTTTTCTTTTGGAAAAGTTAAGTTTACCAAAAACTCTTGCAAATATTCTGGGCTCCCAAATATTGTCTACCCCCCTATATTAACACCTTGCATTACTGTGGCACATTTGTTACAATAGATAAAGTAATATTGTTATAATTGTACTAGAAACTATAGCCCTTGGTTTACATTAGGGTTCCTTGTTTATGTTGTGTAGTCTTCTGTTTTGTTTTGTTTTGTTTAATTTTTACTCTAACATAAGTACACCTACTGATTACATTTACAATCTTGTGCTATCATCACCACCATCCACTACCAATTTTCCATCACCACAAATAGAAACTCTTTACAATTTAAGCATTAACTCCTCATTCCCTACCACGACCTGGGCCCCTCAAAACTTACATCTAGTTTCTGATGGTATGGATTTGCTTATTCTAATTATAATTGTTTTATCATATGTTCATTTTCCTTTTGCGTCTGGCTTATTTCATTCAACATGCTGTCTTCAGGGTTCATCCATGTTGTTGTATGTATCAGAACTTCATACCTTTTTATGGCTGAATAATATTCCACTGTGTATATGGACCTCATTTTGTTTATTCATTCATTGGTTGATGAACATTTGGGTTGTGTTCATCTTTTGGCAATTGTGAATAATGCTGCTATGAACAACTGTGTGAAAATATCAGTTTGAGACTCTGCTTTCAATTCTTCTGGATATATACCTAGAAGTGGGATTGCCGGGTCACGAGATAATTCTGTTCTTAACTTTCTTAGGAATTACCAAACTGTTTTTTATGGCAGCTACACTATTTCATATTCCTACCAATAATGAACTAGTATTATTATGTTTCCACACCCTAACACTTTTAATTTTTTGTGTTTTTAATAGTAGTCATTGTAGTGGGTGAGAAATGTCTTGTTGTGGTTGTGGTTTGCATTTCCCTGATAGCTAATGATGTGGAGCATCTATTCATGTGCTTTTTTTTGGCCTCCCACAATCTGCCCCCACACACCCATACTGCATCCTTATCTCCTGCCTGTGCCTTGCTCTGGAAGGCATGAGCATTTGGACTGTTCTCTTTTTCTCTTCTGTGGATGTGTCTTTCCCCTCAGCAAATTCCAATTCACACTTCAGGGGCCACTGCAAGTGCCACCTCCCCTGTGGCCTCCATGTGGAGGGACCCACTCTGCTCTCTGCTCCTGTGACATTCCCCATCAGCTCAGAGAGCCTCCTGGGTCATGATTTCACATGTGTCCTTCAGAGCAAGGCTTCTGCCAGCTAAGGCCACATCAGGTGACAGCTCCAGTATCCCTGTAGGGATTCCTCTGACCCATGTGAAAAAGAATGAGACAAGGACTTGTGAAGGTCTGAAGAAGGAAAGACTCAGGTCTCCCAGGTCTAGAAGGAAAGAGAGTTAGACCTGAGACCAGGAGGGGGTTCTGGGGGGTTCTGTGGGACAGGTGCCCACAGCTGGGTAACTCTCAGCTGACTGGAGGCTCTGGGGCAGGGATCCCTGTGAGACTCAGTGGCCGGGTCCTTTCTGAGCAGCTGCTACCTTGTGGGCCCCACCCATGGATGAGCCAGAGCATCAGGCTTTCTTCCTGTCCACAGACCCTACCTCAGGGTTTGAATCTAAGTCTATCAGGGAGGCCAAGTCAGAGGGGAGGTGGTCCCCAACTTTCCTAAGAGGGTCCCCTTTCCTGGGACCAGTGGGGAGGGGATTGTAGAGGCCTGGGGCAGCCCAGCTCTACTGTGGGCCACACAGTGCCATGTCCTCCATGGGCTGGACCCCTCTCCTCATGCTCCTCTCCCCATGCACAGGTAGGGACAGGCCTCAGAGACACAGGACTGCCCCCCAGCCTGCCTCTGCTCCTCTGGTTCAGAACCAAGACAGCCACACTCTGCACCTTGCCCATCCCTTTGCCTTGTCTGTGCAGGTTCCCTCCCCAGCCTGTGCTGACTCAGTTGCCCTCTCTGCATCCCCAGGAACTCAGGGACAACAGCCAGACTCACCTGCACCCTGAGCAGTGGCCTCAGAGCTCACAGGGGAACATGGACTGGGGCCAGCAGAGGCCAGGGAGTGCCCCCTTGTCCTTCCTGTGCTGCTCACACTCAGTCCAGCAGCAGGGACCCGGGGACCCTGGGGAAGTCTCTGGGTCCAAGGATGCTTTGAGCAATGCAGCATGTTTGTTCTCTGGGCTCCAGCTGGAGGATGAGGCTATTACTGCCAGGTGCATGGAAGTGCTGATCACAGGGACAGGGACAGATGGGGACATGGGACAGAGACCCTCAGCCCCATAGTTTCCAACCTTATGATGTTGTATTGTAGGGGCTAATAAATTTATCCATAATCACATTAACACATAAACCCTGGGTTTCTGGTTTAAAGTGGTGTCACTACAACTCCTATTTTTACATATATTGCCCATGAGGACTCTAAAATCTTATAAAAAACAAACAATAAAAACTTATACCCATACCAATAACTAAAAATAACAAAGAACAGGCAAAATTTTCAACAAATTTTCATCCAAAATGGACCTGGAACTGAAGGTAAAATCCATCTAGATGACAACCCACAACCTGTCTTAAATAAAATTATGTATATTTATATCCCTTACCAGACATAGATTGACCAGAAGTTGATCAAGGCCCTTGGGATCTGCTTTGTGCCTCCATATCAGAAAGGCACCTGAAAGATAAACCCTATGTCCTTCCTCTACTATGAGCACAACTGACCCACCAGGCATCAGGGCCAGGCTCCAGGAACCAGCAACAGGGACTAGACAGAGGATGCTGCACCCCACACCCCATGAATGCATCAATTTAAAATAAATGCTGTCACTGGGTCAAACCTGTAAATATCTCTGGTAACCCTGCAGATGGGCATTTGCAGATTTTTTTATACCCCTTCATTTTAGTAAATTCTCCTTTCAGGTAACAGAATTCTTTTGATTCAATTCAAATAAAGATGTATGAATTCCTTGTAAATTAAAAGTGGAAAGATTTACTTTTTCTAAATTTTCTACCACTTTGGATCCCCCCATACTCTCCTGCTCTGTATGAAACCTTTGTTAAACACCCTCTTAATTTCAAAGGAATATATACCAGAGCATAGAATGTGAGGTGTATAAATAGAAGTAATTTTCATTTTGTGGTTATATTAAATTTAGAGGAAGAATCTTCTCCTTGTAAAAAGTTTCCAGCACAATGATCCTAGAGTCTGCATATGTGTTTAATTCAAAAAAGAAAGAGCTCCCAGTGGCCCATGTTCTCATTATGCAGATTCCTCCTTCACTGATGAGCTTGTTGAGTGAAGATGCAGGAATCAATGGCTCCAGCTAAGCCAGTTGTTGAAATGATACTTAGCTAAGGGCACATTTTTAAATCATTTGCTATTTAAATTTCAAACCTTAGCTCCTATTTATTTAAAACAATTCACCATTGTTGCTGTGCTCCAGGGGAACAAAAGGCTCCCCTTTTCCTCTGTGCTTCTTGAATAGCCTCAGGGAAATGACCAGGGGCAGAAGGTCCCCAGTCAGGATTGTATGGAGTCCCTGCCACTGTGAGAATCACTCCCTTCACAAATGCACCCCAAAAAATTGTCCCCTAAGAACCTGAGAGTTAGAGAAATGCCTTTTCTTTTCCTGCTTTACCCAACTTGGAAGGTCCTTTCCTCCAGCTGATCCCACATTTATCCTCAAACTGCCTCAATGCCCCCAGCTCCCCAAATGCATGCCTTGTTCCCTGTGTCTTGTCTGCATCACTGGCCTCTCTGACTTCTCAGAAACTATGATCTAAGGGTGCACACCTGTTCCTCTTTCTAAGCACAACCACATCCTATTGGCCACCAACTTCTGAGATGTGACCTGCCTCGTGCCCCTGGGCCTGTCCCCTCCTCTGCTCTCCCTGCCCACTGGTTCCATCAGAACCACACACACCCCTAGTCTGAGGCCTCTGCTCCAGCCACTCACAATTCCATTTTCACAGCAACTGACCAACATAGAAGCCCAATATCATTTCTTGCTTAAAAATCTCAAGATGCTCCATAGCCACAAAGGACAAACTGCCAGCTCCTTAGTGGACAAAACAGGTCACTATCAACACAGTCCCAGAAGACCAGGCTTGGGCTGGGCTGTCCCCACCCCCTTCACTCCCTGCAGCAGTGCCCAGAATAATGCAGCTTCCTAAATGCACAATTTATTCCATGCCTGTGGGATCTGTAAAATCTGTCTCAACAAGATGCCCTCCTGCTGACATTCCCCTGGATTTCTCCTTCTCACTCAACCAAACACAAGTTAAATTTGTCCCCTTACAGTGCCCTCATTGATTGCCACAAGCATTTGAAATCCAGACTTTGCAACTCTTTATATAATATAGATGGTAATTTTCTCATCCACCGTTATCATTTGTCCCCTTCTTTCTTCCTTCCAGATGATAAGGACAAAGATTCAATGCACGTGAGAACCAGTTACTGCACAAATATGGAAATGATATGATTAGAAGGACAGCCCCAGCAATTTTTTTTTGTCTCAGAGAATAGTGTGGATGCACAGCCCAGCAGGGGCTGCTCAGGGACTGTCCCTGTTGAGTCTGTACCTTAGATCCTACAGGGGGGAGGTGGTGGGTGGGAGCACATGAGCATGAGCAGCCCCTCCTCTGTCAGGCCACTCTGTGGTCTCAGGGGCTGTGTCACCAGGGCCTGGACCCCTCCCCTCCTCCTGCTGTTCTCACTGTCCAGGTGGGAATAGGCCCCAGGGACCCAGGGCCCCGTCCAGCCTTGGTCAGCCCCTCTGCTGCCTCCACTAGGGACCCTACATCTCTTCTAGATACTATGAGCATCTTTGACCAGCACCAGGAGCCCACTGTTCTTGCAGTCCCAGACCTCCAGTCTCCTCCTCCTGGGGCCTCTGGTGAAAGAACAGCTCAGGGCTTGGGGCCCAGAGTCCTCTGCATTCTCCCCTCCCTTGAAGCTCATGTGCATTGTACCATGGCCATGTGCCCATATCCACTCCTTCCTCTTTTACAGGAGCCCCTCAATGAGAAGTCTCTTTATTAATGTCTGTTCTCTTGGGGCACAGTTGAGGCATGGACCATGGTGTTTAGAGACTGTAAGTGAAAAGGCACTAAGACTGCAGCTCCCCACACTCTTTCAGCATAGAGTCTGCAGTTTGAACAGTGCACAGCCAGGGGAGCTGTGGATCTTTCCCAGAAAATGCACACTGGCTGCTCTCCACTGTGCAATTCCCTAAAGGCTCCAGGGCTTGGATATTGCTGTCCTTGTTTGCTGATGGGGACTCAGCTCTGTCCCTCTGGGCTTGGAAGATTCTCCTGCTAACTGCTTTGCAGAGGTTCCTTCAGGTGCATCCTCTCTGGACCCTACTTGGGGAAAACTTGGGATCTCCCAGTGAGAAATAAATTAGCTTAAACAGCGCCTCCTCCCAGCAACCACCAGCAGGAGAGGTCAGGGCAGGGGATCCTCAGCTCAGGGCCTCAGGGTCTGTGTCTGCCATGGCCTGGATCCATCTCCTTGTCCTGCTCATCTTTCATTGCACAGGTGGGAAAAGATCTTGGGGACTCAGGGCCTCACCCCAGGCTGCATCAGCTCATCTGGCTCAGTTTCCCAGCAGCTTACCCCTGACCTTTGCTTCATAAACAATAATTGTCTGTGTTGCCATTTCCCTCTCCCAGCCTGTCCTGACTCAGTTGCCCCCCTCTGCATCCCTGGAAACATCTGTGAGACTCACCTGCACCATGATCAGTGGCTTTAGTGTGGGGGACTTCTGAATATGCTGGTTCCAGCAGAAGCCAGGGGCCCTCCCTGGTGTCTCCTGGGATTCAAGACAGACTCAGAGAATCACCAGGGCTTCCCTGGAGCTAAATGCCTCAATTTACTAAGGTGTTCTGCACATTTCTGGGCTATAGCCTGAGGACAAGTCTGACTATTACTACTATACACAGAAGGGGCTCTAAGACTTATACAGAGCTTCAGACCCATGGGGAAGGGAGACAGAAGCTTCCCCCAGATCCCTCAGTCTGGTGCAGTCATCCTATCACTGCCCGTGGCCTAGTCTCTCTAAGGTTGGTGACTTCTATGGACACTGGTAAAGCTAGCCCTTGACTTTACTGGGATGACTGGATATGAAATGCCAAGGATCTGAGGCTCTCCCGTGTGTCACTGACTTTAAGAAACAGACTGACATGAAATCACACCCTCATCTCCACACAGGCAGAAAATCTATGGTAGAAACAGGTTCCTCTCAGACCCAATGAAACAGTCTGAATGAGGCCAACCCACCCAGGGCTGCCCCATAAGCTACAATCATCTGGTTAATTCTGTCAGAGCCAGGCTCACCTGGGGCTCACCCAGGCCTCCAGGCAGTGAAAAAGTGAGATTCAGGTGTGTTCAAGAGTCTCTTCTGAGCATGTTCATCATTCGGGCAACTCTGGAGACAAGCACAAGGCCCAGCTTGTGTCTTCTGTTGCAATAGCACAGGACCCTGAACTGGGAATGAGTTCTTGGATGGAGTCTTGATTGCATCCCCTTCTCCCCACAAACTCAACTCACAGGCAGCATTGAGGCAACCACCTGCCAGAAACTGCACCAGGATATTCTATGATAAAATAAAATTCCACCAAAGGGGATAAAACAAGACCTGGATATGCTGAGTTAATATGGAAAAGATGAAAGTTATGCTAGTTTAATTTATTAATATGATCAATATATTTTAATAAATACAGATTTATTGGGGAAAGTTTACACCTTTTCAAATACCCATGTGAAAATTGTTAGGCCCAGGAATATCCAGCAAGATTTTTGCAAATTCATGAAAAATGAGCGGGACATACACCACTGGATAATGAAAGAAAATTTAAAGCAAAATTAAAGCGTTAAGCAGTTACAGAAACAGAAACAATTAACAGCACAGAAATAGACCTACACATGCAATGGTCTCAGGAAGGAGTGTTCAAATGTAAGTTCACTTCTCCCTCTTGACTCCCCTCCTCCTTTCTTCTTGGAGCACTCACTGTGTCCCATGGACACCTGGTTCTCTCCCTCCCTCAATTATCTCTCAAACACATCATCTCAAAAGTTTTGCCATCCATGGAACCTCCCTTGAACTTTCATGAGCTTGAAACTCCTAAAATCCTTTCATTTCCCTGAGGCCTCTCTCTCTTTCTCTCCCATGGAGATCTCCACACCCAAACAGGGCCAGTTGAAGGACACCCTTTCTGAGGAAACTTCTCTAAGTACCCCAAATTTTAGCATTTTTAAGACCACAGTCTTCTCTCCCAGCACTTTCCATGTTCCCTGTATTATTTATTTTCTTTTGGATTTTCTCTCATAAGTCTGTCATAAAAACAGAATGTAAGCTAACTTAGCAATATTGGGTCTGGGCTCTGTGCTTCGCTCACAGATGTCAGTCAAAATGTGTGGAATTACAGTGAAAATATGGAATGGCAGAAAGGCCCAAGACTGTGGAGACTGAAATTTTCCATGTGACCAGCAGGCGGCACTGTGGGGCCTATGCCACGGTCTCCCTGTGGTGGGAACTCAGATGCTTGAGTGTCCCACTAACTCCAAATCTGGTTGGGCCTGAGCTCCCTGATGGGCAATCAACAGCTGTGGTCTCTGAAAGAGTCTCCTGCCTTTCAGCCTTGGGGATGTTCCCCACAGTGGCTACTTCCACAAGGCTCCCCCCAAGGAGCAACCTCAGAGCATCCTTGCCCCTTAGATGCCTCTGTCCACAGGCCCCAGCTCAGGAAGGAGATGGGGACACATGTGGGAAGGAACATGTCAGCATGACTAGTCCCTCAGTAGACTCTCCAGGGCCTTTTTAAACCTCCATACTGACCTAGTCCCTCAGCCCCCTTGGAGGTCTGAGCAGTTTCCCTGACAATGGGGCTGTCTCAGGATTGGGTACATTGTCCCATGGTGGTCTTGAGGCTCCAGACCCAACTGGAGACCCTGAGATGGCTGAGCTGTCCCCTTTGGGGAGTCCCAGATCACCCTGAACAACCCTCCTGGTGCTGCAGCTCATTATGACACAGTGGGATTTGGGAGCTCCAGATTCCAGATAGGGGAATGATTGTTCCAGAAGAGGTGACTGCATCACAGGTAATGACAAGGGATTCAGTATGGAGGTTTAAAAAGGCCCTGGGGAGTCTACCTGTAGACCTGGGGCCTCAAGGGCTGTGTCCACCATGGCCTGGACCCCTCTTCTCCTCCTGTTCCTCTCCCACTGCTCAGAGTGGGACAAGCCTCAGGGGCTGGCTCAGATTTCAGTAGTTCCACCTGGTCTCTGTCCATCACTCAGGAGTGTTTGTCTACAGGTTCCCTCTCCCAGCCTGTGCTGACTCAGCCACCCTCCCTCTCTGCATCCCTGGGAGCTCCCACCAGACTCACCTTTACTCTGAGAAGTGGCATCAATATTGCAGGAAAAAGTATATTCTGGGATCATCAGAAGTCAGCGAGCTCTTCCCAGTTTTCCTGTTCTATTACTCAGGCTCAAACAAGCAGTTGGGATCAGGGTTTTCTAGTTGCTTCTCTGGATCAAAAGAGGTATTGATAAATACAGCACATTTGCTCCTTCCTGGGCTGCAGACTGAGGATGAGGCTGATGGTTGCTTCCAGGAATGGGAGGGCAGCTCCAGAGCTCACACAGGGCCCAGGATGAAGGAGAATTGAGACACAAGCCCCCTCTGCTACATAAATGTGCCTCCTCCCTTTGTGACCTGAAAAAATAAGATACAATAATAGAAGAAGGAAGGGATTGGAAGACACCACTGAGACCTGTTCAGAAAACATGAGCAATTGAAATGGTTCAATTCTTTGCACCAGGAGAGTTGAAAGGGAAAAAAGAAACCAATGATTGTCCTTTTGGAGTTGCAATATTCAGTCTCATTTTAAAGCCTTGGACTGGTGAGCTTTTGCAGCTGAGAGGTGAGATCCCTTGTCGTCACCTGTGATGCAATCACCTCTTCTGGAACAATCATTCCCCTATCTGGAATCTGGAGCTCCCAAATCCCACTGTGTCATAATGAGCTGCAGCACCAGGAGGGTTGTTCAGGGTGATCTGGGACTCCCCAAAGGGGACGGCTCAGCCATGTCAGAGTCTCCAGTTGGGTCTGGAGCCTCAAGGCCACCATGGGACAATGTGCCCAATCCTGAGACAGCCCCATTGTCAGGGAAACTGCTCAGACCTCCAAGGGGGCTGAGAAAACTTCATGGACACTGAGCTGGGTTGGACCCACAGCTCTGACCTGCAGGACCCAAGGGCCACCAAAGGCTAGGCTTCCTCTCCCATTGGGCCTGGGTCAGTGCATTTTCTCCTCCTCTTTCTCCAGCTGACCTGGGAGGACCCAGGGCTGGAAAAGTCCAGGGATAGACAGAGAACAAGGGCTGAAGGAATTGTGTCAATTCTTTCCTGTGGTTATTTTGGGAGATGCAAAGATACCGAGGCAGCTAAGCCTCTCTCAGAGCTCCTTGAAGGAGGGTCTGAACCTCTGCCATGACTCAGCCTGTCTTCTCCTCCTACCAACTCTCTAAAGCAGAGGGCAACCTCATCTGGGGGGTGAGGGGTGGGAGACCAACACTCAACTGTACCCTGTGGCCCCTCTGTCTGGACCCACAGCCCTTGCTGTGCCCCTCTAGGACCTGCAGCCCTGGTGGGGTGGGTCAAACCACCCTTCTTCTTGAAGGAACTGAGATACATGCCACAGTCACCTGTTATGGAAACTACAACAATGTCTGCACTAAAGGGGCATTTTGTCTTGACTGGGACCAGAGCCATGTCCCTAAGCCCTTGACTGACAGAAACCCCAACCAACTCCCAGGGCTTCTGGATCCATTTGCTGGCTCCAGGAGGAGCAACTCAACTCTCTGAGCCTCTCTGGGCTCCAGCCTGAGGACATGGCTGACTGTCACTGCTCAGAGTGGAGCAGCAGCCTTAAGGCTCACCCAGGGACCCAGGCCCTCAGAGACAAGAGACACAACCAGCAGCTCCCCCAGCCTCCCCAGGTGGAGGGAACTCAGGGTGTACCTTTGACCTGGACTCGGGAAAGTCAAGTGCTTGGTTGCACATGGAATACACTGAACTCCCAGGCCTGTTAAATGTAATAGTGTTACCATCAGAATATAGTTAGGCCCACCTGATCCCATGTAAAATGAGAAGCTAGTCCCCTTGTTTTGGTGTGAAGTTGTGTTTTATTACAGGTGCACATGTAAGGAACTGAAGAAAAAATTTTCCAATATCAGTTTGAAGTGAGAAAAGGGTGCTTGGGCTTTGATTGTCCAGGGAGACAAAGAACTGGCAAGGGTCCTGAGAAAACTGAAAATAAAAAGCACCTGCTTTGTTCATGTTTGGCACACATCCTGTTTCAGTGTTATTTCATTCCTGCAAGCAGAACAAGGGAGGATTTTATTACTGTGATAGAAGAATGGCAGAGACTAAAATTTGAGATTAGATCAACAGCAGGCTATTTCAACAAGGGCTCTTAGGATTAAAATATCTTTGCTGTTGAGTGAAATGATCAAAATAAATATGTTTCTTGCCACTGAAGCCTATACGAAGCATTTTCCAGCTAAAAGATTATAATTGAGTATTTTTCCTAACTATTCAGCTATCAATAGTATGAGTTAAGTGCCTGGACCTGCAAGATTAACAAATGTCCACAGGCAACATCTTCCTGCATGCATTTGGGGCTATAGAAAGAGGGGTGCACACCCATGCATTAACAGTGAGGCCAGGAAGTTTCATGTACACTTCCTGTATTAGGTAGGGTTCTCTAGGGAAATAGAATCAACAAGAGATATCTGTAAATATAAGATTTTATAGAAGTGTCTCATGCAACTGTGAGGATGAATGGGTCCAAATCCCATAGGGCAGACAGCAATCTGGCAACTGCAATGAAAATGTTCAATGAACTCCTCAGTCAGCAAACTGGCAACTCTGATGAAGGTGTTCGATGAACTACTTAGGAAATGCTTCGCTGGCCAAAGAAGTGAAGGTCCTCTCTCTCTCTCTTCCTTAAGTCTTCAAATGACTGGATTAGATTCAGCTGATTGAATTATCTCATTGTGGAAGACATGCCCTTCATTGATGTAATCAGCCACAGGTGCAATCAGTTGACTGATTATGTAATAAACCAGGCTTCTGGTTTACTAAAAAGCACAAATGTCCTTGAGGTAATGGTTAGGCCAGTGCTTGCTTGATCAGACATGTGGGTACCATCACCTGACCAAGTGAACCTTCACATCTAAATCTAACCTTCACATTCCCCTTTCAAAAATATGTGATGGAAAATGCAAGTTTTAACTTAGGGAATACTCATGTTTCAGATTTTTCCTTAACAATCCAATTGGAGGAGCTGGATTCACACACTCAGATGGCACAACTCTCTGACCACAAGTGACATTCACCAACATCACCAGCAACCCACCCATATCTTTTTCTGGCCTTGGTACCTGCCCCAACCTCTGACCTGAAATTTCTTTCTCCCTCTCTGCCACAGAGATTGTTCATCATGTCCTGCAGGCCCAAACTGATCCATCGCACTTGGTTGCAGTCTTCTTTACCTGGAACCCTGTCCACCCCTCATCCCAACAAGCACATAGAGATATTTACCCAGGTGTATGATACTATGGCATGCTTTAGTTATCCTCTCACTCACCATGGTCAGCATCTGGCCAAAACAGAGAAAGTTGGAGCTTTAGGGACACAGTTGACAGAGACTGACATTTTCATAATGACAATGGCCAGTGTAAGAATAGTTTTCAATCAAGATAAATATCCCTAGGTGAGAGCATCACTGTTCCAATGCAGGACTTATAGATGCTCCTTCTTGCTCTACAGTCTTGAGTAGTGGCATCAAGAAAGGTGTTGGTGAAAGGAAGGACACTCTGCTCTTGGGTTTGTTGGCATCCCAGAGGCCAGAGGATGTTTGCCTTGTGACCAGCAGAGGACACTGTGGGCTGACCTGAGAGTGAGGGTGCTGGGCCTGACAGCTGGTCAACCACCTGGCTGGCTCCAGGGGAGTTGAGCCAATGGTGTCCTCACTGATGCAGTTTTCTGCACCTGTGATACACCCTGTGACTCCATGAGCTCCTGTGTATGGTGCCATCACCCTAATCCATCTGAATTAGTTCACTCCTTTATTTTCCTTTGCTTTCATCTGGCCCAAGGAAGAGCTGGTGGACATCAAGGAGCAAGAAGATATTTGCCTGGAGTAAGTCAGTTCCCATGGAAGTCTGGCCAGGAGATAAGACTGAGCTTGTGGGCAGAGACCCCTCAGTGGAGCCTCAGAAGAAAAAGCTCTGAGGCCTCTTCATCAGGCTCCCTAAATTCTTAGACAGGGTTTAGGAAAAGGGGTCTGTTCTACTTTGCTAATGCTTCTGGGATGCAAAACACCAGAAATGGACTGGTTTTTATAAAAGGGGGCTTATTTGGTTACACAGTCACAGTCTTAAGGCCACAAAGCGTCCAAGGTAAAGCATCAACAATCAGGTACCTTCACTGGAGGATGGCCAGTGGCATCCAGAAAACCTCTGTTAGCTGGGAAGGCACATGACTTGTGTCTGCCCCAGAGTTCTGGTTTCAAAATGGCTTTCTCCCAGGATGTTCCTTTCTAGGCTTCAGCTCCTAAAAAAAATGTCACTCTTATTTGCTCTTGGGCATTTGTCCTCTCTTAGCTTCTCTGGAACAGAAGTCTGCTTTCAAAGGCCATCTCCAAAATGTCTCTGTAAGCTGAAACTTCTTTCTCAGTTACTGTGCATTCTTTAAAGTATCCCTCTTGGCTGTAGGAAGCATCTGGGCCTGTGTGGTTCTTTTTAAAGTACTGCACTAAATCAATCAAGACCCACCCTGAATGGATGGGGCCACACCTCCATGGAAACTATCCAATCAGAGTTATCACCCACAGTTGGGTGGGGTACATTTCCAAAACAACCTAATCCAAACATTCCAACTTAATCCCCACTAATATGTCTGCCCACAAGATTGCATCAAAGAGCATGGCTTTTTCTGGGGGACATATTATATACAAACCAGTAGGGTTCCTGGGATCACACAGAACCTGAGTTTCTCTTCCTGCCTCAGAGGCCCATGTGGCGTCCCAACAGTTGCTTCAACCCAGGGCTCCCCCAAGGGGCACACAGTGTAGCCCTGCCCATCAGCCTCCTCTAAACACAAGACTCAGCTCAGGGAAAATGGGAGCAGATAGGAGGTGAGTCCTAATCTGCATGAACATCCCCTCTTTTGTTGAGGCCAATAGGGAGAGAAAAAGAGTGGTTCAGGTCCATTGGGGGCCTCAGGGGCTGTGTCCACCATGGCCTGGACCCCTCGCCTCCTCCTGCTCCTCTCTCACTGCACAGGTAGAGACAGGCTGATGACATCCAGGGAAGCCCCCCAGACTGTGTCAGCCCCTCTCATTCAGACCTGTAGGAGCTTCACCCTGGTCCATGTCTGGTCACTCATGAGTGTCTATGTTTGCAGGTTCCCTCTCCAAGCCTGTGCTGACCCAGCTGCCCTCCCTCTCTGCATCCCCAGGATCCTCTGTGAGACTCCCCTGCACCCTCAGCAGTGGCTTCAATGTGGGTGACTACACAATATGCTGGTACCAGCAGAAGACAGGGAGCTGTCCCTGTTATCTCCTGTACTACCCCAGAGACTCAAGTAAGCACAAGGGCCCCAAAGTCCCCAGCCACTTTTCTGGATTGAAAGATGTCTCTCCCCATGCAGGCCTTTTGCTCATCTCTGGGCTGCAGCCCAAGGACAAGGCTGAATATTACTATCTGTCCTGGCACAGCAATGCTGCTCACAGTGACACAGGCATATGGGAAAGTGGGACAAATACCCTGGACCCCACAGAGGATGTCCCATGACCCTTGTATTGTTGATGTTAAACATTTACTCTTATTTCTGTAAAAAATTCCCCATTCAGAAATTATCTCTCAGATTGTCACTAAATACACATAAAGACTTAAGAAAGGGTCCTCACAACAACACAATCACATTATATATGGAATCTGAGAGATATTTGCTGCTAATTCCATGTGGCCCTGACATTCAGTGGAATCATGATGACTTAGGTGGGACCACCTTCCTGACTCAGAGATGCCAAGGCAGCCCCCAGGGATGACACCTGCCACCCCCAAAGACCACAGCAGGGTCCCCAGCACCAGGTCCTGGCCTGGACCATGGAATTCTGGGATATGAAAAACAAATAATTAAAATTCAGTTGCAATGATGGAGTTGGGGGCAAACATAACAAAAACTGTACATGTGGGTGCTGGACATGGTGGATTCTGTCATCTATGAGCTGAGAGAATCTAGTTGGAGTCCAGGGTCTGTAACAAGGTTATACCTCAATTCTGAGATGAAGGTTTTAGCAACTAATAAAGCCTATAGGATACAAAAGTTTATACCTTTTCAAATTCTAAATTACACAGAGCCACCCTTTATCAAACTCAGGCAGCATGTTATTTTTGAAATATAAGATCATGTTAAAAAGAGAACTACTGTTTCCTTTTGTGATAAAAGTAATTACACCTTAAATAAGTGCATGTGGAAATGTTTAATAGCTCAATTACCTTGATAACTTTTTGTTCAATTAACTGAGGATGGTTTTGAAACAGAGGTTATTCACAACAAATTTATTCCTCCCCTTGTTTCTGAATATAGAAAAGGGATGAAGATACTACTACATGCAAAGTATTATTCTAAAATGTCCAGATTCTCAATTTGCTCTCTGCTGTCAATTGCAAGGCACAGCCAGTTGGCCCTGCAGCTGGGAGCTGGAGACTCAAACTCTCATGTCCCTCAGATCTGTTCTTTTCCTCAGATCTCTGCTGTCCCTGTTTGTTGCTGTCCTGTCCTAGGCTTGTTCTCTGTCCTCACCTCCATGAAGTGTTTGTGGATCACAGGCAGAGAATTCCACTTCCCTTTGCCAAGAACATTAATATCTGCCCAAATCCATTAACACCTGCCCTCATGGTGTGACCAAGGCCGTGCCACAGACCATCTGTCAGGCCATGGTGCCAACCCCCTTCCCCTCCCCTCCACTCCTCCACTCTTCCCCAAGCATTTTATATTGTTATTTTTTACTCCTCTGGGAGCAGCATCTGCTGAGCCCAGTTCCAGGCCTGCCTGTCCCTTCTCCTCTGGGAAGTCCCTGACCCTCTACAAGCCAGAAATTCACTTTCCCTTTCTATGGTTCCCCCATAGAAGATGCTTCCTGGACCACGATCTCCTCTCTCAGTGCCATCCCCTTTCATGGTGAGCATTTGTTTCATGTCTTATCCCTCTGCCAGGACAGGGACCAGCCCTCACCTCATCACATTTGGGATGAGCATCAGGTGTCACCCAGAGTAGAATGAGGGGATGTTGGTGACTGTGTGACTTGCTACTAAGAATGGACTAAGCCCTGACATTTAGCTCTTTGGGATCCAGGCTAAATGAAAGTTCTCCCTAAACACCATAAAGAGAAATGCCTGGAGGCCAGAGAACCTCCTAGGATATCTATGGAAAGGTCTTATGAGTCTGGGCCTGTAGGAACCATTTGGAGAATTCAAGTCAGAGAAGACAGTGGGTGTGGTGAGGCCTGATGATGTCTGCCCTTACCTGCCCAGGTATCAAACATCTCCACAAAAACAGTATGACATTAAAAGATATACTTAGATTCGTATTCAACTTAAAACAACCACAGGAAAGTCCAGACAGAAAAAAATCTGCATACAATAAGAACAAATTTTGTGACACCCAGGACAGAATCCTGACTTGAAAGGTACAAAATAATGGTTCACAAAATACAACTCTTACTTAAGGAGATAAAGGCTGATTCATAAAATAGAGAACACTGTTACACTACTTGCTGGTAAATGTTTAGTGTAGTGGAGCTGTTAGTTTCTCCCAGATCACTAACATGAATTAAATTCCTATCAAAATTCTAAAAGCTTTGACTATCTTTGAGTGATTGTTGAATAGCTATTTGTTGAACTAGCCATTGAGAAAGTTTTTCTTCCTGGAAAACACCCCTCCCATGCAGCTTCCCTGAACAAAGCCTTCAAACCAGCACAGTTGACCCTCATCTGATACCTAACATGGTGGCTAACATACATTAGCTTCTTCCAGAATATTCTCTATTGGTGTTAACCGCTGAGATGTAGTTTTTGCACATGATTGCAACTCCAATAGCCTTTCTGGAAATGGAAAACTGTTTAGTAATCAAGCATAGTGGTACGGATCACAAAAAGTAGGATTCAGTCCTTCGGTGTTTCACATAAACAGTGATTGGCCTGGTGAGCAGGAAATACACAGCCAAGATCCCAGGCCTTTCAGCAATGGTGAGGTCCTGTCCTGTGACCAGAAGGGGGCGCTGTGGGACTGCCCTGGGGTCCTACACTGGGGCACAGTAAGGACCATTCACTCAAAGAGGGGCAGGGCCCTGTGCTCACTGATGGGGACTCAGCAGCTGTGTCCTCTCTGCCTGGCAGAGTCCCTGAGCAAGGAGCTTTATGTCATCTCACCAGCTGCTTCCTCCCAGGGCTCTCCCAAGGGGCAAACCCAACCTTCATCCTCCTCAGTCTACAGTGTGAGCTGAGCTCCAGCATCAGGGCTCAGGGACGGGCTGGGCAGGCAGTGGGTGGAAGCAAATTTGCATGAAGAGCCCCTCCCCTGGCAAAGGGTGGGAGAGAAAAGGAGGCTGGGACAGCCCAGCTCCACTCTGGGCCACACAGGGCTGTGTCCACCATGGCCTGGACCCCTCTCCTCCTCCTGCTCCTCTCCCACTGCACAGGTAGGGACAGGCTGCAGACACCCAGGGAAGCCCCCAGCCTGCATCAACCCCTCTCATTCAGACCTGTAGGAGCTACACCCTGGTCCATGCCTGGTCATTAATGAGTGTCTGTGTTTGCAAGTTCCCTCTCCCAGCCTGTGGTGACCCAGCCACCCTCCCTCTCTGCATCCCTGGGATCCTCTGTGAGACTCCCCTGCACCCTCAGCAGTGGTATCAATGTTGGTGGCTACCACATACACTGGTACCAGCAGAAGCCAGGGAGCCCTCCCCGGTATCTCCTGTACTACTACTCAGACTCAAACAAGCACCAGGGCTCCGGGGTCCCCAGCCGCTTCTCTGGATCCAAAGACTCCTCAGCCAATGCTGGCCTTCTGCTCATCTCTGGGCTCCAGGCTGAGGATGAGGCTGACTATTACTGTGCCATCTGGCACAGCGGTGCTGCTCACAGTGACACAGGCCAATGGGGAAGTGGGACAAAAACCCCAGCTGCTCAGGCTTTGGACCATAGCTCTTTTCTATTATAGTAACTTTCATGTCCACCTATTATGCCTGGAAGTAGCTTCTGGCTTATGAGCACTCTCCTCCAGTTTCCCAATTGTCAGTCAGTGTTTCTGAGATCTCAGAAAACAAAAAGCAAAGGACACAATTCATGATATTGAAACTACTCCAGGTGACAAATGTTTCAGAGAATCAAAGCCTGTGAGGATGGCTGCCCTTTGTCTTTTGGAGGAAGGCCCCTCTGTTGTCTGCAGCATTTTATTTTGTTAGAGTCTTCTGGATGTTCAAGCACATGGACTGTCCCTCAACACATGGAGGCTGTGCATTGGAAGTCATTGCACAGTCTTCTCCTGCCCTCCCTGATGCCTGTGTTCAGGGCTGGCCGAGGCCTCCTGTGTTCCCAGGTTGAGGCACTATGGTGTGAAGTGCAGGGTGAAGATGAAGGCCCTGGGGGAAGTCAGGTGCAGAACTGGCCTGGCTCACTCACTTGTACCTACACCTTCAGGTTTAATGCCAGTGAGAGGGTATCAGGCATGCAGGGATTTTGGAGACTGTGCAGCAAACCTCTTAGAGGGATTGAAATGATGAAGGTGCTGGAGGCTCCACCTTTGCAGACCCTCAGCCTGCTCCAATGATTTTGAGTGGAGGAGGCCCCACTGATGGGACTTCCCTAGAGCTGATTCCCCTCAGTACCCATTAGAGTACCTGTGGCTGGGTTTTCCTGAAGCTGCAGATACAGACTTGTGTTCTCCTCTCCTCTCATTCCCTACTGAAGCTTTTGAGCAAATCTGTGTTTAGGGATGGGTCTGTGGAATATCATGCAGCAGAATCCCCCCAGTGTTGCAAGAAGTAAGTCCACTCCATGAAGCTCCTGAGAATGCCCCAGGGCCCCAGGTCACCATCTCCTGCACAGGAGATGCAAAACACAGAAGGCTACCATGGAAACATATACCAAGGGCTCCCAGGCAGAGCCCTGAGTTTGTACCTAGTCCAGCAGTGATCATCCTTCAGGGATTTGGCCCAGTTCTCCATGTCTGGGTTTTGTCAGTCTCCTTTCCCAGTCCTGGGATCCAGCCTGAGGTTGAGGCTGAGCATCACTGTCACACAGCTGGATATACTCCAATGCCACCAAGAGTTCCTGTCCCATGGGAAAGTGAGATAAGGATCTGCCCTTATCTCTGCTGCCTGACCCACCACTGCCGTGTCCTTCCCTGTGTCCCACACTATCTCAGGACTTGGCTTCTGCTGTCTCCTGTGCTACTAAACCTAGAGGGAATGACGCTGTCAACTCAGTTTATCTTTATGGATCAAGTAAAATAATACCTCTCATTACTAGTCTCCCAATGCAAACAGGATCAACTTGAGCAAAAATAAATGTCCCCATCATTCTGGGTGAGGATGACAAGAGGGCAGAGTCCAGCACATGTAATCTGGGAGGCCCAGGTGTCCCTCTCTCCAGGCCCCCAGGTGTCCTCTGTTCTGGTCCAGGCTGTGTAGATCATTCCTTAGCTTGGAAACCTTAGGTAATCTGGGTTTCCATCTTCATCCTCAGATGACACCCTCCAGGATCTCCTATCCCTCCCATGTAGAGAATTCTCTGATGACCCATCATGTAGCACTGCATCTGCTCATGCCCTGGTCTATTTCTTTAGATTCATGCTACCTTTGCTATCACCATCCATTTCCAATTCTCTTCTTATATTAGAAACTTCTTGTGCTTCATGAACATCTGTCTCTCTATGAGGAAGATAAATGCTGAACACTTTTTATTAACATATATTATTGAAATTTTTCATTAATATCATCAATGAAATTATATATCCATAGGACTAATCTTATTAACTGAAACCACTAGGAAAGTAATAAAATTCAGAGTATAGTATTTCTTTTAAAAACTGAACAAATGGAGTTGAATAAATTTAAGTCCTCCCCCACCTGTGAAATATCCCAAATGTCCATGGTGGGTGGAAATGCTTGTAAAAATCCTTCTTTATGTCTTTGATCTTGCCAGGGAATGAGGAATCCTGTTCAGATTAAAGCCATTATGTTGGGAGGGGGTGTGGAAGGTTTAAGGAGAAACTGTGACTCTGTCATCTAGTGGAGTGGGGGATGAGTGGGAGGAGGATGTGGTGCTGTGGGGAAAATCCCTAATTCCCATCTGGTGCCCTTTCTCCCTGGGACCATGTGTTTGGGACACCTGAAAGCTAATAGAAGGCTCACTGTTTTTAGTCCTGTTAGCATCACTGGTGTGAGCATAAAATGGGGCCATGTTCTCTGCCAACTGCTCAAACTACTTTATTATTTGGGAACCAAGTGGACCACAGTAGGTGCTTAATAGATATTTCTTTCACAAATAATTACAGACAATCTTGTATAAGTAAATGACAAATTTTCTCAAATTACATATGGGTTTTTCTTTCTCTCCAACTTACCCCACAGTGAATGGAGGTTCCTAAGGGTTCTTTATAGGCCTTTGACTCATCCCATGTTCACAGTCCCCATCTGTGATGGTGCATCTCACTGCTAATGCAAGAAGCTCATGGAGAGCCCAGACCTCCCAGAGCTCAACTTCCATATCTCCACCTACTTCAATTCACTTTACCTACTTTTCTAAAAGGGAAGCACAAACCCTTACCACAGCTGCCTCTACAGCTTCTCTCTGATGTTTCTCCCAGAGGTAATATCAGGACCACCCAAGTGATCCACAGGTGAGAAACCTCAGATTTACAATGGACTCCTCTCTCCCTGACCCAGAGGTCCAGTCAATAGTCAGCCGTGTAAGTTCTCTCTCCTCAACATCTTGAAAACTCATATTTTCCTTCTGACTTGCCATTCTAATATCTTCCCTCAAATCCCCATGGGATTTATTAATCATGGGCTCTCATTGTCCTCTGATTCACACTTGGGACCACCAGTCCCTGCCTCCTCAGTGTCATTCTGATCTTAGTATATTTTGATTTTTGAAATCCTGTCCCCAAAGCAGTATAACAACTAGCTTAACCACTAGGGAGACTAAAACATAAATTGATTGATTGGAGAGTAGTTACTTTTAATGTATGAGTTTGGGAACATTACAAAATGCATTTATATGCTAAATCATATACTATTGAAGTAATATATTTAGAGTTTGTTTTAATTATTGAGTGAGGCTGTGGGGTGCAGGGTACAGACTTGATTATGTTTAAAAAAATGAGTCATATTTATGATGATTTAAGCTGAATAACGGTGGAAAGTGTCCATGGGCTATTCTCTATATTTTTTGTAACTTCAAAAATTTCCATAATAAAACATTTTTTTAAATAGTAATTAAGCACAACATATCTGGGAATGAGATCATTCATATTTGGAAAGAGAGTGAGGTGGTGAGAGGATGAAAGACTCTTGGCTCTCAGGTCCTGGGGCCATGCTGGGGTTTTGCCCTGTGACCATCAGGGGCTGCTGTGGGACTTCACTGGGGCCCAGTAAAGACCATTCACTCAAAGGGCCCTGGCCTGGGGCAGGTGGGCCCTGTGCTCACTGACGGACACACAGGAGCTCCATCCTCCTGATCCTGGCAGATTCCCCTGAGCAAGGACCTTTGTGTCATCTCAGCAGTTGCTTCCTCCCAGGCTCCCCCCGGGGGCAATCACAGCTTCATCCTCTTCAGTCTACAGTGTGAGCTGAGCTCCAGCATCAGGGCTCAGGGAGGGCCTGGGCAGGCTGTGGGTTGGAGCAAATTTGCATGAAGAGCCCCTCCCCTGGCAGAGGGTGGGGGAGACAAGGAGGCTGGGGCAGCCCAGCTCCACTGTGGGCCACACAGGGCTGTGTCCACCATGGCCTGGAGCCCTCTCCTCCTCATGCTCCTCTCTCACTGCACAGGTAGGGACAGGCCTCAGAGACCCAGGGCAGATCTCCCAGCCTGGGTCAGCCCAACAGTCTCAGAACCCCAAGCAGCTTAGACCCTATCGCAGCACCCAGGCATGTGATCTGTGTTTGCAGGTTCCCTCTCCCAGCTTTTGCTCAGTTGCCCTCCCTCTCTGCATCCCAGGGAGCATCTGTGAGACTCCCCTGCACCCTCAGCAGCAGCTTCAGTACTGGTGACTACTGCATATCCTGGTACAAGCAGAAGCCAGGGAGCCCTCCCCAATATCCCCTGAAATTCTACTCAGCCTCAGAGAAGCACCAGGGCTCCAGGATCCCCAGTCACTTCTCTGTCTCCAAGGATGCCTTGGCCAAGGCAGGATCTTTGCACATCCTGGACTCTAGCCTGAGGCTGAGGCTGACTGTTTCTGCCACACATGCTCAGACTGTGCTCCAGCCCCACAGGGAATTGAGACTAAAACCTCTACATGGCCATATCAGGTCAGCAGTGTTGCTTGTATCTGAGACCCAGTGTTCTGGATGCCCCTGGTTCATTTTCCAGCTCCAGATCGGACTTAGCCCTGGTGTCCTCCCTAGAAAGAGGGATCATGACCTCACCATCTTCAGAGGCTGAGGGACGGTGAAATGAGGTTGTGGATTTGAATGCAGTAGAGTGTGTGACCCAGATCTACTGCTGTTATCATGATCACCCCTTTCCCAGGCTACTCTAGGACCAGATACTTGAGAAACAGTCTCCTTCTATTTGCCACTCACTCCTGCTCTTCCCCACCCCACCCCCACTCTCAAGACTCACCCACCAATGGAGAGGGCTTGGCAGAATGTTTTTATTTGAAAATGCCTGATTTAAAAACCTGGTCTTGAGGAGAAACTAAGGTGATGGCTAGGTGAGACAGGGCAAAAAAAACCCTCCATGAAAAACACTAGATAAAAAGCAGAAAGTGACCCAGAACACCAGTTACAGCAATGCACCAGCTGGACAAGGTCTGCTAGTATCACAGGGGCCATATATTTGGTGAAACCAGGAGTCTGCATTCTGAAATGAGTGAGTAAGCTGGCTGGAAGACCCACAGCCGCGCGGCATTGTGGGGAAGCCAGGCCTTGGTGTTTGGAGACCGACTGGCTCTTTTTTTTTAAAAAAAGGGGGGGGGGACCCAGGAGTGGCTGCAGTTGTGGGAGTGGGAACCACACAGTAAAACACAGCAAGAGGGGGCTGGGCCGGCCTCTCGGGGTCTGGCCTGGAGGATAGTCCATTGCAGATACCCTCGGGGCCGGGGGAACAGAGGGGAGAGCCAGAAGCTGAAAGAAACCCCACGGCTTGCAGCTGGCTCCCCGGAGGGCTGGATAAACTCCTGCCCAGGGCTGTGCCCACAGCCCAGAGCCCTGCCAGTTGTCCCAGAGCTGGGAAGGAGGAACTGTGTGAGGAGGGGGGTGTTCAGACATCTTTGCATCAGGTGGAGAGCAACGCTGCATGGCCCAGTGGCCCGGGGCTTCCCTTGAGGGATGGCATGCACTTCTGACGTAGCACAGCATTTCCTTGGCTGAGCTCCTGGAGGATCATGGCTGGGAGGGGGGACCCACTGGGAGAACCCAAGGACACTACACCAAGTCCAGTGGTTTGTGGGACAGCGAGAGAGAGGGTCTGGGGCTGAAACGAAATGAAGGCTTAGACACTTGCGGTGGCCTTGAATCTCCGGGAACCTGGGGGATTTGAATATTAAAGCTGCCCTTCCTCTCTGGCCACCTGTACATATGCCCCACATTCAGGGTGGACGGCTCCAGCAACACACCCAATCTGAGTTCTCCAACTGAACCCCATGAGAATCATTTCCCCACACACTGCAGGAACAAGGTTGAGAACTGACTTGAGGGGTATAGGTGACTCACAGACACCATCTGCTGGTTAGTTAGAGAAAGTGTACATGACCAAATGGTGTTTCTGAAAAATTAGATTGGTATCTACTTTTTTACATCTTGAAAGAACCCAATCAAGCAAAGCAAATGCCAAGAGGCCAAAAACAACAGAAAATCTTAATGCATATGATAAAATCAGACGATATGGAGAATCCAACTCCAAACTCACAGATCAAGATATCAGAAGAGACTCAGTACATGGCAGAATTAATCAAAGAACTACAATTGAGGAATGAAAACATGGCAAAGGATTTAAAGGACATCAAGAAGACCATGGCCCAGGATATAAGCGACATAAAGAAGACCCTAGAAGGGCATAAAGAAGACATTGCAAGAGTAAATAAAAAAATAGAAGATCTTATGGAAATAAAAGAAGGAATCTCCTCTCTTGGCCCAGCTGAGTTACAAGCAATAGGCTAAAATGGTCATTTGGAAGCAGTGTTCTCTGCAAGTAGTGTCTATAGAGTCAGAAACAAGGGGCAGTGGATGGGCCAGAGGCTTATTCTCACTTGGTGGACAGTGCAGAAGTATTGCAGGGGAGGCAGGAGCCTCAGTTAAGTTCTGCTAAAGTCACCATTAACAAATAAGAGTCCAAAGGTCACCCCATTTGGGGCTCCATGGTTGGGGACCACCCAGGGCTGTTGAGGATGGAACTTGTCTTTAGCTCTTTCCTGAGAAATAGCCTTTTGGCTCACATTTAGGAAAAATAATGACTGCCTGCATTTTCATTTTCAAAAGAAAGCACAGAGTCAACATCTCAGGCAAGAGCTTCTCTGTGAACAGGTCTTGAGTGGCCTGGGGAGGAGACAGTATATTCCAGGTGGGGCTCAGAGAGGGGTGTCCAGCCGAATCCCTGCAGCACCTGCTGTCCCTAAGACAGCTGGGCACAGTGGGCAGGGTGGAAGGTGGCTGGAAAGTGCCCATATTTCTCCCTGAATAAAGACAAGTAGCCTAATTATTTTATCAGCTGCTTTCCAGAATAAGACAGAGGGAAATAAAAAAAGCAAACAATATGCAAAATCTGCTGTCTTGTCTCCTTGGAAAGGCATTAAGAGTAAAATATGCAAAGCTCAGGAGAAGTGTTTACATTTTTCTCTATAAACAAAAGAGTGAAGTAATCATTTGCCAGCCACCATGCAGCCAAACATCAGAGAAAGATCATTAAAAGAGGGTGCATTACCAGGAACCAAAGCAGCACGAAAAGGATTTTTTTTAGAGCAGGCACCAAGAATATACTAAACCTGGCATTTAAAAACCCATCTCCTGAAGGGGCCTGCATTTGCCTTGAGAGTACTTGAAAGACTCAGCACACCACAAGGAACTGGACAAGGAAATGGAAAATGTGGGTACACAGAGAAGGTGTGTATCCCCACTGTTTGCAGCCTAATGGTATCAGATGTGGCCGCCCCTCCCAGGGCATGCCTCCATGAACATGGCATGAAGCTAGACCAAATCCCAGATGAATGGATAAATGTATTTCCCCCAACTAGAAAATGCTGATGTCCTTTAAAGTCTAGATGATGTAGCTGAAATATACCTTTCTAAAGGCCAGGGCAAGGTGGTGGTGACCATATGATTCTAAAGACACAAACCATGAGCAAGGCTGAGCACCCAGAGAGGCCAAATTTCCACATGATGCTCACCTGTCTTCTTTATTTTTACTCTAAAAGGTGACGTTGAGATCCCCCACCACCACCCACAGCCAGAACCACCTGGAAAAAACATGGCAGGGGAGGGGTGGTGAAAAACCTAGCCCCTTCTCTCTTAAAGTTTTACAACCATAGGTAGCTGAAGGACATAGTCGAACATGTAGAACCTTTCCAACTACTTTTACAATCAAAATACATCTCATTCAAGCTAGGTTGCACTCCTAATTATTCCAGAGGAAAAAAAAAAAAACAAGGCTGGAGGCACAAGATCACAGTATGTTGGTGACATTTTGTTTGAGTCATGATGACTTTTAACATGACTTTGACCAAACTAGCTAAGAGCTGTTCTTTGCATGCCAGGCCTGACTCCAACTCAACAGAGAACCCTCTGGAGCCTTCACCAGGAGGATTCTCCTGGACTGTGCAAGCCAGGCAGTGGGAGAAGTGGTAGGGAGATGCAGGCCAGCTTCCCACCCACCCCTCCACTCCAGGCACTCAGAGTCTTGCCTCTGTCCAGGGTATCCTAGGAACCCACCCTTGCCTGGGAGACCCTGAAGAAAGGAGTTTCATTCAGTTCTGAGGATTCACCTTCAAAACAACAGAGTTCACCATTTCATGGCAATGGCCACTCCCATGGGGCACCATGCTAGAGCTAAAAGTCAATGCCACCTTGAAGACCCTCCACCTGCAGGGCCTGGCCCCACCTGGCCGGGTAGGTCTTCTTTAGCCTGGCTCCTTTCTCTGCACCACCTCCTTCAACCCCACCCCTATGAGTTTCCTTTAGCCCCACCCTCTCCATCATCTCCTTTAGCCATGCCCCACAGGGCTCCCTTAGCCCTACCCTCTCTGCTTCATCTCCTTTAGTCCTGCCCCCTCTCTATACCATCTCCTTTAGCCCCAGCCCCTCTGCACCATCTCCTTCAGCACCACCCCCTCAAGTTTCCTTTAGCCCCACCCCTCTCTGCACAACCTCATTCAGCCACACCTTAGCAGGTTTCCTTTAACCTGCTCCTCTCCACACCATCTCCTTCAGCCCTCAGAGGCACTCTGTGTTGCCTTCCTCCTCTCCCAGAAGGAAACTGGAAGGCAGTGAGTTAATTCAATTCCCCAAGATCCATCCAGGAGGCCACACAGTGAGGATCTGAACCCAGGACTTCCTAACTCAGATGCCAAAATCCTTCTCATTGTGCCCCACAAGGCAATACACATGGTTAGACAGATTTTCTTTTTGAGAGGTAATAGGAGAAACAGAAACATATTGTGCCCTACTAGGAAATCATGGCAGTCAAAATGACAAAGGGATCATGCTTCCCCAAAAGGGCCTTCCACACTGCAGGGAGCCAGGTGGCTGGATGTGGCCATAGCCTGCCCACCAGCACCCTCAGCCCAGGCCATGGCCCTCCACCCTGACCCACACAGACCTCCACATAGAGCCTCCATCCTCCCACCACCCTATGGTAATGAGGCTGCACGAAGCTCCTGGAAAGACAAGTCTCTAGGAAACACTGAGGTCAGAGGAGCCAAACCAACCAGCAAGAGAAAAAATGACTTACAGGGGGGCCTTGGGGTCCAGGAAATCCTGAGGGTCCTTGAGGTCTGTTGGGTCCCTGGGAACAGAGAATGGCCAGATTGAAGAGGGAAGTCCTCTCCCCAGCTGCTCTCCACAGCTGATGATGCGGAGGCACTGGCCCTCTGTGTGTGGGTCTTTGCCTTTACTGCTCCTATAGGCCTATCTGCAACTAGTTCTCCTCCCTCTCTCATAGATGCTGAGGAGGAGGCCAGGTCACAGTTCCCTCAGGGAAAGGACCATTTCGTATTGTCACAGCCACCTTCAGAGCCCTGAGTGCAAGAGTTTCCTCCCAGAGTAGGCAACCACTGGCCCTTCTTTTGGATCTTTAGAAAACCGCTTTCTCTTCAGCATGGCCAAAGCTACACCTCTGCCTCCCAACCCACCCTGGTGAGACCCTGACATCAAGGGGCCTTCCTGGAAGTGTCTGTTGTTGGCCCTCTGCTTCAGACACTCACCTGTTCACCCAGAGGGCAAGCTGGGCCATCACCTCCAGAGATGTCCTTGGGAGAAAGAGAGAAAAGATGAGGATGATTTTCTGATAAAGACTGGCCCATGTCATCAAAATTTCAGTTTGGAACACCATATGCATGCAGCTTCTAAAGATCACCCTGATCCTCTGTCAAGGGTAGAGAGAACTAGTTGCTGATCAGTGGCCCCCAAAGGGTGCCCACCTTCTTCATCTTCCCACAGCAATCTGACAATGAACTGATTCCAACAGGGTTCAGGCATTTAAGGGAGCAGAAGAGCCTCCTGGTGAAGGATAAATGCAGCCCTGCAGCCAAGAAATACACCACAAATTCATATAAAACAGAAAGCAGGCATCAATTTTAATGCCCACCCTGACTGTGTCAATGGCTATTCCATTAAGCTGTTGGTTCTCAGTGGACGAGCTTATGGGGGAAAGCCTGATGTTGCTGCACAACTTCCCGTGGAAGAATTCATTGTACCTTTCTTCCTGGTTCATTCTGGTTGGCTCAGAGGATGGGCCAATCCTGTCCCTCAGCCAAGCAGACTGTTCTTCTTGTGAGTGGGAATATAGTTAGAATTACATCCCCAGCAGTCTCGGAAGACAACTTTCCTTGACAAGGTGTTTATTAGGAAGCTCTGTTCTCCCTTCTCTGCCTGCTGTCTTGCATTCTTCTCTCCCGGCTGCCCCTTCCCATGTCATCCAACCCAGCCCAGCATTTGGGGTTCAGTGCAAAAGGCCAGGGGCTTGAGGTCAGCTGCTCTGAGAGCAATTTGGGTGGTGAAGTGGGTGAGAAATAATCAGGCCTTCATCTTGAGAAACTATACCCTAAATCACAAGGCAGCAGAACCAGCCCCACACAACCCAGGCTGTCCTTACTCTGCCACCCTTCTCTCCTTTCACACCAGGAAATCCAGGAAATCCATTAGAGCTGTGAAAGGCAGTTAATTTAGAAAGGAGCATGAGGGCTGAGCCAGAAGGACTAGTTATGCTGCACATGATAACTGGAGGAAGGCTGTGTTATAGTTAACGTTTCTGACACAGATTCCAACCACCTGCTCACCCAACCTCCCACACACACATCCACCCACCAATCCATCCATCCATCCACCCATCCACCCATCCACCCACCTGTCCACCCACCCATCCATCCCTCCAACCATCCACCCACCCACCCATCCATCTGCCCCACCCACATATCTATCTACCCACTTTTCACCCAACCACCCACTCCCTCTCCATCCACCCACCCACAAGCACACACCTCTTCATCCACACCCACATCTACCTACCCACTTACAGAGCCCTCCATCCATCAACCCATCCATCCATTCATCCACCCACACATCCATCCACACATCTACATATCCACTCTTCCACCCATCCATCCACTCACCCATCACTCCGTCTACCCCTACATCCACCCACTGACTCAACTACCCACCTATCCACCCATCCACTGGCCCATTCAATGAATATTTTCTGAGCATCTTATAAACTCCAAATTAAAAAACCCAAACTGTTTTAAGTAGGCTCCCTCTTCACCCTTGCTCTCCGCCCTTCTCTCGCACACAACCATCTGCATAACATGAGTGCTGTGGAAGAAAAGGGAACATGCCCTGAGGACCTGACTGGAGAGGAGGTATGTGTCTCACATTTATGACCTTGGGTTTTCTGTTTCTAGTGGCTGTGTTTTGTTATCTTCCCAGGATGCCACAACATAAAGCATAGCTTCTGACAAAGTCAGCAAAAGATGCAAATCTATGCATCTCTTCTAGCATCTAGTAGCTACTTAATTCTAGCTTTCTAGAATTTTGGTCTGCATACAGACCGAAAATGAACTTAAGGACTTCCATTGGGTGAATAACTGAATGTCTCCTGTGTGGGAGAAGGAGCAGCCTGGGAAGCCCCCTGCACATGCTCATATCACCCCACCTGCCCCCAATCTCTGGGCTGCCTTCTGTCCTCAGCCGGCCTAACAGGAGCATGTCCTGATACCCATGAGGAGTTTATGAATTCCCAGGTTCCGCCTTTCCCATGGGGGCTGAGCTTGCTGAATCCACTCAGATGCAAACCCAGCCATCCAGGCAGAAGATGGTGATGAGGACACCTGGGGCACAGGTGGTGCTGGAGCCAGTCATGGCATTTAGCCACCATCCAATGGATGTGCTTGCAGGAGAAAGCCCTGCCTTTGCCCTTCCAAAAGGCTGCCCAAACTTGGTTTCTTTTGCCCCCCTCATTTCTCCCAAACTTCTCCTCTGCCCTTCTCTCCTCCCCTCTGTGGGCATGGATCAAGAGGGAAAATATGCCCACACATGCCCTGTTCACCCGCTATCTGGCATGTAGTAGCTACATTAGTGATGCTCTTTGGTCGCCTCAGAAGGCCCATTTCATGTGCATGCCTCTCCTGCAGACCAGGTGGGTGTCCCACACTGGGTAGGGTATGAAACTCCTGCAGGTGGGACAGTCGCTGTATTTCCTTAGGCAGAATAAAAATACCTCACAGTGGCCCCCAGCCCTCACCACCCTTGATCCATTTTGTGAAAAACCCTACAGGGTGGGCCCTAAAAGCTCTGCAGCTAAAGGTGCACAGGGATGGGCACAGATGCAAATAGAGCAAGAGAAACCCTCTCTTGCTGTTAATTATGCCCACAGGGCATGGAACTTGGCAATGTGGAACTTGAGAAGAAAACAGCATTTTACGTGACTTGCAGAGCCTTAAGGAGCCATCTCACTTAAAGCAGAACACGATCTCACATAGAAAGGTTTCTGTCCTTCATTTCCAGGCAGTTACAAGGAAGCAGTTGCTTGAGTCCTGAGCATGGGCAAACCTGTGGGGAGAGCCACCGACAGCCTGGCAGGCCCTGGGGACCCTGTGGCTCCCTCGCTGTCTGCAGCTCCCTTCTCTGAAAGACTCAACTGACCATCCAAGAGCTGCCTTCCAACTTAATAAACCAGTGCCAAGGGGTGTGAATGAAGGAGGCCTCGACAGCTGCAGCGAATGCTGTTCTGTAGGTGGCACAGAAGCCACCACTTGGGATGGAAATGGGGGAGTACAAGCAGGGTGGGTGGGGATGGGCAGGACACCAAAACAGCACCTCTCTTAGAGCATAACATGCTGCAACTTACCTTTGGTCCTTATCTTCCTGCCTGGCAATCCCAGGACTCCAAGTTTGCCCTGGGGAGAAAACAAGAGCTGTGTTCCATGGAGAGCATGGGGGGCCTTTTTTTATCGACTTTCTTGGAGTCAAGAGAAAGCAATGAGCTGCAGCAGGAGAGTGCAGGGGCTGCAGTTTCCATCCCAGAAAGGCCCCTGCCTGCCCTTCTGCAGCAGGGCCTGTACACACACTCATGACTAACCAGGCACCCTATCACCCACACCCTGATCTGAATGCAAAGGGCTCACAATAGTCGATGCCTTTTCTGAAGCAAATGCAGTTAAAGGCCAATATGCCCAATAAATGTCTTCTCTATCTGGGGGATTCTTCATAAACCTTCAGGAAAAGGGTTCTAGCAAGACAAGGAAGGAAGTTTGGGCCTACTTTCCATGCCTGTGCCTGTACCAGGCCTGGGGTAATAGGGGGTTAGATGGAGCCCAGGAGCCTCTGGGCTGGGCAGCACCCTGCAGCTGGAAATGGCAGGCATGAGGATGGCCTCAGATTGAGAGCTTGACATCTCAGGCCACCATTCACAACTCACAGCGCGTTCACAGCTGCTGGGGAGCACACTGTCATCATTCCCAGTGCAAAAGCAGGAAGTTGACAGCAATGGGGTCACCCATATGAAAAACAATGCACGGGAGATGTGGCTCCCACCTTCAAGTTTCTGATGACCAGGGGTAAGGGGCTCTTCCCAGAGCAAAAAAAAAACACTGATCTGCTGGGCAGGGTGGCCACAGTCCAATGGTGGAACAGAACTGTCAGGACTTGTGCTGGGATCAACATGCATCCAAATTAGGGCAGCCTCGGCTGTGTCAATTCAAAGTCCCCCCCACTAGGCCATGGGGAGGGGTTGGTCTAATCCAGCACACACTGAGCCTTTACAGAGCTCTGCTCCCTCTCAGGGGAGTGGTCCTGCATCCCGCACACTCTGAATCACTCACCTTCTCCCAGGATGGGCCCAGCGGCCCAGGGTGGCCATTTGGGCCTCTGTGACCCTTAGGGCCTTTGGGGCCATCTTCTCCTCTGGGACCAGGTGGGCCTATCTCCCCCTGCAGACCAGAAAAGAAGGGGTGAGAGGACCTCCGTAATCTCCTACCCCCTGTCACCTGACTCTCACCCCTGTGCCAGAGTAAGGGCCAGGACCCCAGGCATCGTGCCCTAGGATCCCCTTAGCAGCTCAGCAGACTCCACCTTGCTCAAGCGGATGAAGCCATTGTCATGTCACTGACAGTGAGATGCTTCTGTGATCAATTGCAGGGCCCTCTGCATGGAGGCTGCCCTGCTCTTTTCTCAAGGCCACACACTCCTGCCTCCCAATTACCTTCTCTCCATCGATGGCCTTTTGGCTAAAACAACTTTGGTGAATAACAATAGCTCTCAACTGCTACTTCCCAGAATTGAGCAGAATGACCCATGCATCAGGGGAGCTGCTTTCCTTTCTGAAAACCCCAGTAGAGATTGAAGTGGCTCGTGGTTCCTAAATTGGGCAGTTATCCAGGCATAACTGGCCCAAGGAAGGCCCATGGATGTCAACAAAGAGATTTAAGAAGCTTAAATATTGCCTTATCCAGGTCCCCCAAATAACAGATGGGGAGGCCTCGGCCCAGATGAGAAGAGGGGTGTGCAAGGCCAATGGCTGAGCCTCTCAGCACTCATGCTGGCCGCTCTCTGCTGTGGCCGGATGAGCCCTCCACTGATGATGATTCCAAGAGCAGAACAGAGCAGCTGCACAACCCCACCACAAAAATGGGTACCACACAGAAAAAGAAAAGACCAATGACTTCCTTATTCCTGAGCTCTGAATTGTCTCCAAGTCTGGTTCTCTGTCCCTAAGTTTTCCTCCGGTCCAGCAAAATAATTCTCCACCTCCAAGAACACTCTTGGAAAAATTGAGATTTATGATGTGTTCCTTGGCTCAGGAAGTGTGTCCTGGCTGCTCAGTCCCAACTTCACCCAGGGCTGATGGGAACTCTGCTAAGACAGGCTGGCCAGAAGCCCAGGGTTCTTCTGTGCACTCTCTTTTGAAGCTGTACCCTCATAACTTGGGGCTTAAATGCACGCATTGAATCGCTAGAGACAGGGGATAAAAGGAACTTTCTCAAGTCAAGCTGAGAGGGCCCCCTTAAAAGTTGGGTTTAGGATCTGTCCCCCATGTAGAAAGTTCGAGGGTGGCTATCTTTTGCAACATAATAACTAGGACATCATTGGTGTGAAATGAAGCCTTCTTTTATTCTCCGTGGAGATATAGGCTGTGTGTATCATTTGCCTGCCTGGCTGGGACGAAGCACTGAGTGGGGAGGGTGCTCTCATTCTGGCAGCTTTGAAAAAGCCCTGACAGACCCTGTTTTGCAGGGGGACAGTTCTGGCAGCTGGTGACAACCTATCTCGGCCAATAGACATCCATCCATGTGTGCACACAGCTGCTCCACACTGGGCCACCTGGATCCACATGCACGTTGTTTGCTTTTGCCTGTCTTCTATTCCTTCTGGAGTTGTTAGGGGAAATTCAAAGCCTTCAGCCCGTGACAACATGGCCACCCCACACTGCTCGACTGGGCCCACTAACTGAAAACTTCCCTTGGCATCCTGTGCATCACCCTCTCCTTGTTTCTATGAAAGCACAGCTGGTGACTTTCTGCTGGGCACCTGCCACATCAGCAAGCCCTGTGTCTCCCAGCACTGACTGGCTCCCTCTGGAGCTGGCATAAATTATTCACCAAAATACAAGCCAGGTAGTTGCAGCTCCTCATCATAGCCCAGCTTGAGACCACAGAACACAGGGACTATTCTGGGTCCTAGGAAGATCTGTGGAGATGTTTTGGGGACCAAGATGGTCTACAGGCCAGCAGGGGGTCCCCAGACCCTTGTCCTGGGGCCTGGGTGGCTGCAGCACCCCCTGGTTAGAATACATCATCTTTCTCCCTCTTCCCAGACCCCACCTCCATATGCTTGAGTCAGATGAACTGCTGTGCAACTCAGGGTTTCAGCCAGGTAAGAGTCCCCCAGACCCACCCATGTGGGATCAGGAAACAGGGCAGGGGAGCTGTCCAGACCCCTGAGGGCTGGTATCAGGGGGCAGCTGCCTGGCCCCAAGTGGGAAACATCTCTGTCCCTGACACCAGGAACTCTGCCCAAGTGTCATCCCATTCTGAGCAGCTGCCCTGAGGCCCAGGCTCCCCTTGCCCCAGCACAGACCACCTGCAGAGCTGGGCACCCTGCAGTTTTCCCCCAGCCCTGACTCCCAAACCCCAAATACTCACCTGTCTGCCTTGATGCCCATGTCCCCTTTGAATCGGGAAAGCTGTCTTCGCCCTGGCAATGGATGAGAAAGAGCCTCAGTGTAGAAGGGACTCGCCTCCTGGCCTTTGCCACCCACCCTTCCAACGGACACCCTGGGCCATGACACAAACATGCAGGCACTGACCTGGAGGGGGCCTGGTGTCCCGTCTCTTGAGGCCATCCCTTCACCTTCACAGACATGGCATCCTGCAGTCCCAGCTGGGTGTGCCCTGCCCTGGGGGCCTGCAGCCCTGGCTTCTGCCGGGCAGAGTTGAGAGGCTGCTCATCACCTGCTTCTCTGAGCAGCTCTGTCTCACCCACTCGCCCCTGAGCCCCACTATCAGGGGATGGGTACAAATTTGAGGAGTGGGAGCCAGATGAAAAATGTCCACCAAAGGACACTGAACTGCCACTGCTGACATCACTGAGCTCTAGTAAGAAAGGCTCACTGACTGGAAGCCATTTTGGAAAGCAGCATTCCTGCCTGAGCCATTGCAATGAGGTCGAGCCTAAAGGTTTTAGCCTGTGTGCCCACATTTCCCAGGAAGCTCAGCATAGGGGTGCTGTCTGCAAATGTGGGAGCTCACAAGGGAGTCTGCTGTCTACTCAGCA